>NW_005054385.1:2096486-2101724 GCF_000277835.1 Geospiza fortis
TTTCTTAAATTATCTTTCTGGAGGCTAAGAAGTTTGTCAGGATCCATTTCTTGGAAGTTAAAGGTTTGCTTTGGAGTTGTATACCTTACAATAAATTCCTACCCTGCTTGTAATTGGTTTTATTTAGCTGTTTATACTAGCATGCATTTTGCATTTAGAGCCATTTTTCACTCTAATGAAATAAACCAGTATGAACAGAAATGGGTAATTTTGGAAGGAATTTCCTCATCTATTTTTGTGCAATAAGTCCAGTACTAATAAAGCATAACAAGAACAGACTTTAATGAGTCACAGAATCATAGAATGGTTTGGGCTGGAAGGGACATAAAGATCTAGTTCCAAACCTCTCTGCCATGGACAGGGATGCCACTCACTAGATCAGGTTCCTCAGAGCCCCATTCCACCTGGCCTTGAACACTTCTAGGAATGGGGCACCCACAGGTTAATGGGATTCATGATGCAGATATATAACAATACATCCAACCATATATAAGCATTTTTTCTTACACATCTGCTTCCATTTTACTGGTCATGTGATTTATTCAGTCTTGTTTTCACTTACTTTGCCAAACATTCAGCAGTGTATCTAGCACATTGTTTTGGACTTCAGTTGTCCAAAGGCTACAGTTTGGGTTTTGAATCTCTAGGAGGAAATAAACCACAGTTGTAAGACTTGAGAGTTCTCCATAATAGGTAGAGCTCTTCTTCCAAAGTCTTTTGCATGCCAGCTGAATATTCTGGAGTTTCTCTCTCTTTCTTAATGATGTATCTTCCCTAAATCTACATCTAAATCTACATCCCTAAATCCTGCACTGATGTTAATGAGAACTATGCTTGCTTGAGAACACACATTTAGTTCTTTTGGCCAGAGCTCCAGTACTTGCCTAGTTAGAGTTTTGTTAGGTTTTCAGATCCTCAGGGTCAGATTTGATAGATGTTTAGTTTACATAGACCTCTGAACATGCCATTCAGTGCTTTTGATTACATAAATGCTTATAAGAACTGAGGCCTGGGTTGACTGAGCCAGCCAATGTCAAAGGGCTGTTCATGTACAGCTGTTGAAGCCTCCATAGCTCCAGCCCCACTGAACTCAGACCTGCAACTTTTTTTGGTGGCATGCAGAGTGGCCTGGGTGGGCTCAGTCTCCAAGATCTCTGGATGTCCCATTCCCCATCTTCTTCATCAAGAGAATAGTAGGTCAGGCTGCTTGTCCTGTGGGATTGCCACCAACCTGTATGTGGGTAAACATCATGAGGCATCGATCTCTGCATACTTTCAGGGAACTCATCGCAGTAATCTTAAAATATAATCTGGTTTAAACCTTGGTTTAATTTTCATTTTAATCTCAGCTGATGAGTGATATTATGTTAGAGGCACACAGCTAGATATGTTTCTAGGGATATGTTTCTTGATACATAGTTGAGTAAAGCATTTCTACTCTTTTTGTCCTCTGTCAGCCAGAGGATGTTACCCTGTATTTTTGTCTGGCTTACATTTGAATGCAAATCCTTGCTGGCTCGTTTCTAGGGCAGTTTTTATATCACTGGTTTTTCTACATCATGTCAAGGAGAGGACTAGGAACTTTTATTAGGGACTCAGTTGCATATGATCTGTTATGCACAGTTGGATATGAGCCTGTTCATGGAATAATCTGCTCTCTTTAAGTTTCCTGTATTTTTTTCAAAATTGTGTGCCAAGAACAACTCTTTTCTCTGAGACTGGGATGTTTTTTAAAAGGTTTTAAAAAGCAGCTGCAGGACAGGACCTCAGAGTGTTGCCAATAGCTCAATTATAACAATAATTGTTGATACTTCAAAAAGCACACTGTAAAGACAGTTCAGAATGTTTTTCTTGCTGAGAATTAAGTCCTTGGAGAATCATTTAACATCAAAAACCAACTCTGTGTTAAAAAAAGGAAAAACCTAAACCCTTCAATTCTAGTAAAGGAAGTGAAGTTTCATCCTTACACAGAAATGCTGAGTTTCTACAATTTTTCTAATTTCTGTGGGAAACAACCTCCATTTTTCATAGGTAGTTAATAGCGTTGTTTCACTGGCACTTTTTAGCCAAGTAATGCATATTTTCAGTATTGCTATAGTAGCACTATTCCAATTTTCAACTGGTTTAGAAAAGCTCTGAAATGAAAGAAATCCTACAAATAAAAATTACAAATAAAATCTGGCACAGTAAAGCCTTTCATCCACAGAAGCTGCTCGCTTTTGCTTGTGAGGATTAGCACAGAATAGTTAAATTGTTTGGGCTGGAACTGAAGGCATTGATTTCCCTGTAAGAAGATAGGGATGTTTGGTCTTCATAATTTTTGTGCAAGCCAGTTTTAATATTTCTGTTTTCTTTTCAGTAAATCATGTGCAGACTTTCTCTTAATATAATTTCTAGGAGAACGAAGAGCCAGGGAAAACATCTTGCCTTCAGGCTCTCTGTGCTTGATTCTTCTAACTGTAATTCTAAAGTTAGAGAGGGTACACTCACTTCGTTGTAAACTCAGGAAAGGATATATTTTAAACATTTTCCAAACATGGGGTACAATTTCTTCACTAAAGAATGATTCTGAACTGCAAGCTGAGACATAGAAGCTGAGTCTTTGATATAATCCAGTTTTAGTCTCAGGTTATCATGAAAAATGGTGTGAAGGCAGATTTTGGAACAAATTTAAGAACAACACAAGACAACCAATCCGTGATAGATAAGCTCCCTAGTAACTTCAGTAAAATAGAGATTATTTTTTTCAAGTGCTCAGGACCTTAAAATCTTATCGTTCATATACTTTTCAGAAATGCTTTCCCAGAAGATGTGTTCTTTCTTTAAAAATGTCTTTGCTGAATATATAGATAATAAAATATGAGAGGTAGCCAAGATTTACCTGAGGCTGCAGTAAAAGTCCCTGCTATGTTTTACTAACCCTGATGCACAGGCATCTTATCAAGTACTCCTTTGTGTTGTTGCGCTGGTTGCATGGTGTAGAAATGTACATTGTTGTCACCATCACATTTATGCTGATGTTGCCTTTGACACTCATATTGACAAAGCTCATGGAGGCATCGTGAATATCAGGTTTTCACCCTGGCATTGCTGCAGCAGAGCTGTTTAACTATTAAGGTATTGACTGGATGCAGAGTTCCTTGTCACTATGATTTTTGTCTCTTTTCAGAGCAGGCTTTACCCCAGAGACCCTGCATTGAGTACTGGTGTATCTGAGAATCCCTGCTTGGTATTGCAAGACTCACTTGTAGCAAAAGCAAAACCAGGGCCATTTTTTTCCTACTGGAAAATTGTATTGCTGTTGTCACCTCAGCACCCTGCTCAGCTTGCTCTGAGTGATGATGCCAGCTCTGTGTAAAACATAGGTTGGAGTCATTAAAAGTGGAGGCAAGAATTTCTAACACTTGTAAGAGATACTGCATTGAGAAAAATGGAGCAAGAGGTCTTATTTTATTGGTAGACAAAATGTGAACTCAAGGCAAGAGAATCTGGATTGCTAAAGGGATTAAGTAGTGGTGACTGAGGTAAAAAATCTTATTAAGAACAGTGATGAAATAATTATGTGAGTGTAAGGCATATTTTCATCCATTTGGGCTTTTCAAATTATGTGAGTGTAAGGCATATTTTCATCCATTTGGGCTTTTCAAGAAACAGAAATCAAAATTACAGAATCAGTTAGTTGGAAAAAGATCTCTGATATCTCAAGTATAATACTTGTGGCACTGAGTGCCACATCCAATCTTTTCTTAAATACCTCCAGGGATGGTGACTCCATCACATCTAGGGGCAACCCATTCCAACATTTAGTCCCTCTTTCTGTGAAGAAATTCTTAATGTCCAACCTCAACCCCTTGAGGCTGTGTCCTCTTATTTTTTTTTGCTAGTTGTCTGGAAGAGACCAAACACACTTGGCTACACCCTTCTTTCAGAGTTACAGAGTTGTAGTGACAAGGTCTCCCCTGAGCCTCCTTTTCTCCAAGTTAAATAGCCACAGCTCCCTCAGCTGCTTTTCATCAGACTTGTGCTCCAAACCCTTTCTCAGCTCTTTTGCCCTTCTTTGGACACGCTCCAGCACCTCAGTGTCTTTCCAGTAGTGAGAGATCCAGAACTGAACGCAGCACTTGAGGCACAGCCTCACCAGTGCCCAGTACAGAGGAACTGCTCTGGTCCTGCTGGCCACACAATTGCTGATACAGGCCAGGATGTCCTTCTTGGCCACCTGGGCATATTCTACCTCATGTTCAGCCGCTGTTGACCAACATCCTTGGATTCCTCTTCCACTGGGTAGATTTCCAGCCACTCTGCCCCCAGCCTGCAGCACTATACGAGGTTGTTGTGGCCAAAGTGCAGGACTCAGCACTTGGTCTCGCTGAACCTCATGCAACGGGCCTCAGCCCATCTTTCTAGCCTGTCCAAAATTCATCCTTCAAGGGGAAGCAGCTGCAGTGACATTACTCATTGAGCAAGATCAGCCTCACAGATAAGACCTTTGGACCTGGTTCAATGGCCACTGCACTCAGTGGAGTCTTCAGTGGGTATTAAGCTCTTCTAAGCAAATTTGAGGGTGGATAGCTTGGTTCACCGCAGCACTGTTTCTTTCTGTGCAACAGTGGTCCTACCTGTATTCAAGGAATGAGGAACAGTGCAACAGTAAAAATGTTAGAAATGGAAACATGCATTTTGCCTTTGCTGTTGAAAGATACTTGATGAAGAGGATGAGTTTTATTTGAAGATGTGGAAAAGTTGTGTCAGACCCATTATAACCTCAGTGAAAGGTAGAGCCAAATGCACACAAATCACAGTTACACAGTTTTCCAAGTGCTTGGAAATCCAGGATGGATTTTACACTGATCATCATTCTTGCTACATCACCTCCATTGCTGCTAGTGGAGAAAAACATGAGTACAACTGAAAATGTTTGCTCCTGCCACACTTTTCTCTGCTCACTAACCCAGGGGTACATAATGGTCATTGGACAGTTCATCTAACACTGTGTAAGTCTGCAGAACTGCTAGTCCTAAAACTTGCTTTCATTTGTCTGTCTGAAGGAACACAGTCTTTTTAAGCTAGGCCACAGAGTCTATGTTGTGTCTCAGGCCTTTGTTGTAGATCACAGTGAGAAGCATCTTTGTTAACAAAATGAGATATGGGTCATTTGAAAGAAAGTTTCAGGGGTGCACTTGCTGAACACTGAATTGAACAAGCAGGATTTGGTGCTTTAAAAATCCTAAAATATTT
>NW_005054385.1:2101734-2108748 GCF_000277835.1 Geospiza fortis
AGTACATTAGTGCTACACAGCTTCTGTGAAGAGCGTGGCAGAACATGTCCTTTATAAGATGCATAAGGAAGACACAGTAAAAAAGATGAAGCATAGCACTGCCGAGTGCTTTGACTTCTCTGGATCTGGAGGTACTCAGCAACTTAGCAGATACATTCAACAACTGTCAAAAGGTCACTTTTTTTTCAGGCATGGTCCTTGCAAAGAAGAACCTTCCTCAGCAAGAAGAAGCAGTCCTGTGCATTTCTGCACCGTTCTCTGATGATTCTACACCCTGAAAATCAGAACAACCAAATCAGGCTTATATTTCTGAGGATTGAAACCCATGACAGGGAAGCACCAGCACAGGGGTGGCTTGGTCAGGGATTCATTATAAGATTTAACATGTCTGAGGAATTATCAAAAGAATCACAGTGAGCTGGGGAAAAAAAGAGGAAGAGTCTCAGGAAGCTTAATTGAGACTTCGGCATGTAGGTAATAGGAGAGGCTCTTATGTACAAGATCTTGCTCAGATTGATCAGGTTTCCTGCACCATCTGTTCTGCTCCCTTTTCACCTGCTTCTCACGGTGCTGTTTTGGTCTCTCTGAGACCCTTCAGCCACACTGTGCAAGAGCAGGGCTCACACAGATCCGTTTAGTAGGTGCTGGGGAAAAAGATTACCAAAATAGAAACAGTGGTGCCTGTAGCATTAGACTCAGATTAAGGATTGAGCCCCCGAACTGTTCCTTAGTCAATTATGCTGTCAATGGGTGAATCATTTTACTTTGTGAATGAGGCAGGCCCTTGGGACGTTCTAAATCCTGTGATAGTCTTCCACATGAAAAGGTGAGGAAACCCTCAAATGCTGTCCCAGCCAGCTGAAGGCGTTTCTCCAGCAAACAGGTTTTGCTGCTTTGCTCTGGCTTGCGGTGATGACAGCTGCAGCTGAAGGCGTGCCACACTTGGCAAGGAAAGCATCCTGAACACTAACCATCAACTTAGAAAGAGCTGCAGCCTTGTGGAGTAAATGTGACAGACAACCAGGACATTTTTCTGAATGGAGTACAGGATTACTTGCCCAGAAACAAATGTATTTTATATTCTTCCTGCTACCCTCTGAGCCCCTCTCTCAGGAAAGCATTCTTGGTGCTGCTTGTAATTGTGGTTCATTGAGAGTAAAGCCTGCTTATTAAGCAGCAGAGCTCCTACAGATTTCAGAAAGCCCAAAATACAAGCACAAAATCTCTGAGACCCACAAGAGGGAAGGCACTTGCTACACATAAATGACTGACTTTATGTAAAATTTGGGATCCTAGAATTTAGGAGGTGGAAAATTAGCATGAAGATTTTGTTTTGTTCCTACTGTCTATCCCTATTTATTTCTAAATTATTTCTTACAGAGCTAAAATCACAGACAAACAGCATAAGCTTACATAAGTTGAAAATAGTGATTTTGTTGAGATGAGAGGTTCTTTTCCCTTGAAGACACCATTTAGAGATTGTGTTAAGCGACAAATGAGCATCGTTGGAGAATTACTCTCTAGCTTAAGAATACATGACATTGCCAAACTATTTCACAGGCTTGCAGACCTTGCCAGGATTTGTGAGCCTTGCCTCTGTAATGTATGCCCTTCTTTTTCCTGAAGAGACATTCCGTTAAAAACACATCCTGCTAAACAAAAGGAGCCATATACAGTTGGTATCAGAGGTAGAAGTCAACCCCTTCTCTCTGTGGTGAACTGGATAAATTACTTGATTCATGCCTTGCCTATAAGATGCCACTGTTCTCTATGTGCTTTCTTTCTCTCTTTCTGCTTCTTCTTGCTTCATAGCCTTTATTTCAAGCAGAAAGTAAATGCAATAATATTTGAGTTGACATGGAAGTTTTGTACTCCAGAAACCAAAAATCAGAGAAAATGCGCTCACCTACTCCCATTCCTTCCAGTTTGCTGGTTTTGGTTGTCTGTCCTGGTCCTGTGTCATCTTGATGACCTCCTTTGCAATATCAGTGAAGAAATCAAAACACTGAGTCAAAGAGGCTGAGCTTTAACTCCACTGCGAGCAGGAGTCCTCTCATAGGAGATAGCAGAGAAGGTTATTAGCAGTGCTGTGATTTTGGGTGCTCTGTTGCATGGGTAGGGCCCCCAGCATTTGCAGGTGCTATCTGGGCAAGGCTGCAGCTCCTGCTGAGTTTACTTGAGCAACATACTTTGTGAAAGAGAAATATACAGGTGATCCTGGATTGATGGCTAGCAGGGCCTGTGGAACTGCAGCAGGCCTTTGTGAAGACTTCAGTACTACTGTGCCTTTGTGGATGAATTTACACTGGGATTTCTGCTGTTATTGACCTCTATCATTTATCAAGGCAAAACATTTGGCTTATGAGATTCTAGTATTAAGAGAAGCCCCAATATTGTCCATTAGCTAAAATCTTCAATTAGATACTTACACTTTGGTGGCCAAACCTTTTAATATGGAAAGGTAGATCTTTCAAAAAATGAAGCAATGCTTCCCCTTCAGACAGTGATGGAGTAATAGCCTAGTAAGTTTGTACAGGGTGGAGAGACTGAAAACAGAGGAAATATTCTGAGCTTCTTTTGCAAGTATGAGAAAGCAGAGCCCAATTGCTTTCTAAGATTTTTTTTTAACGTAGAAGCTGAAAAAACATTGCTTCTCCATAAAACCACTTAAAAGTCAGGTTTCAGCTGCTATAAGATTAGCTTGAAATCCATATTATGTAAAATGAGTAAATGCAGGTTTTTTTACACCTTTTAATGTTTTAGGATTCAGGTTTTAGTTTTTATACAGCTCTCTGATTAGAACAATTATTGTTTTGTTTTTAACAGAAGTAAATTTTGCATTGTATTCTTATTTGAGAATCTTGAACTTTTAGAAAATTTTCAGTAGTATCAGCCTTAGCATCATGTCTCAAAAGGACTCTTAATGTAGTCCTGGCTATATTGCTCCCTTGAAAAAAATCAGTATGGAAGTACTAATAATCAGTAATGGTAATAGAGTTTCAAACATAGACATGTGTGATGCAAGTTAGTGTGAATCAGCTTATCTAAGATTACCCAGATTACCCTGGGGAGGCAATCCATTGCTAACTACCTGGGGTTCTGTGAGAGGACAGAATCCCAAAATGATTTTTTTCCTTCTTTACAACAAAATGCACCCATCACCCTCTCTGAGCTACTGGTCCACCAAATCCATGTTCCACTGTATAGGCACTGCTGGAGGACACCCACTTCCCACTCCACACCTCTGCATCATCCCATTTTTTGCATTCAATTCCTTCACCTCTTTTGGCATCCTCACCTCTTTTGGCCTCCTTTCTGAGGGAGCCATATCACAGAATTCCTTTTGAGTCTGAGGAACCTTCCATAAGGTCCTAACCAAAACTCCACTCTATGACTTTCATTTGCAAGGAGACAAAAGATAAAATGTAGTTGAGGTAGCCAGACCTCTGCTCCCCAATGGTGTTTGTTCATTCTTTTCATGGGCTAAAGGAAAGGATTCATGTTGGACAGCTACCCAACTGCTATTGCTCCTGGGACTTGCCTGGTGCAAGGGTCTCTCATAACAAGGGGGCTCTTGCTACTGCTCTGTGCAAAATCAGGAAGAGTGTTGTCCGCATTAAAGTAGCTAAGCCAAGTCCCATCTTAGAACATGAAGGAGGGCTACTCTTTAAATGTTGCTATTTTTCATTGTCCTTTGGTCATCAAATGGATCTACTATGGCAAAACTCTGGTTCTGGATATAGAAAATATTGCCTTTCCTAAATCAAATGGTGTTCCCCTTAATGCATTTATAGATCTCCAGGCATGGTTTTGCAATACCACTTTCTTGCACAGCACACATTCTGTCCACGTTAGTCCTTACAGTGGTACGTTGTAAATGAGTTTGTAAAATCTAAAACAAGCCTTAAAATTCAACTTTTCCTTGAGAGTCCAGACAGCTGCAGTGAATTTCCAGCACCCAGACATGCTTCACTCTGACTTAGATATTTGTAGGCTCTGAGCTGCAAAAAAATGCTGTGAAGATTAAGACTTCTGTAATGCAGTTAAAATACCAGTGTAGATTGCATGGAAACTACATCATGTTACTGTATGATTTCAGAGTTATCATGTTATCAGGTTATTAAGCATGAGTCATCTTATCAGATCTTGCCAGACTGAATGAAGAACTTACATAATCTCTGAAATGTGATTCAGAAAACAAGAGCAGATTGTCAGCCAGGATCCTGCTGACTGAGCAGGCAAGGTGCTCTCCAGAAAACCAGGGACATAATGATGCATTTTCTGTGCTTTCTACAGCATGAGTCCCTCCCTCCCAAAGTGCCATTTGCAACTTCTGTTGCAGTTGGCAAACTGAAGACACAGTGCTTCTGAGTAACTGCACAAGCAATCTTGACCACGGCAGTCAGACTGTGGCAGATTTTATCTCATTTCCCTAAGGGGAAAGTGATCCTTTAGCCAAATGGAGCTTTCTGTCTTCCGAAGATACATTCGTGGTTGTGTGGTGACTGAGCAGCTCCGTGATACAAGGTTTACTCCGATGCAGCTTCTGACTGTATTAGCTCTCCCTCCTTTCCCCTGTTCACTTCCTAGATTGTCTTCTTTGCCTTGCTATGAGTATGGTGTTCCTCCTCCTGTGTTTTGGTGTTTCTTCTGTGGCAGGGTATGTTGTAAGTACATATCTTTAAATATATGAGTGTTAGAAGAAACATGGATTCCTTAGTCTTTTAGAAGAAACAGAGATTTCTTAGAAGAAATAGGGATTTTGACCTCTCTTAAGAGTGATCTTTAAAAGCTTTAAAACAACTAAAATATAACAAAAAGAAGTTTTAGATAATTGAAAGTCGTATGTTTGAAAAAGGAGGTCTTCTCCAGGGCCTAAAAGACTTGCAAATTAGGGACCTTCTTGCATGTATTATACTTTACAGATGCACTGGTCATGCAAGGAGCTTTGTGTCACAGGTGATGCTCTGAGATCTCTGTTTGCATGTGGGCTAAAATTCAATTTATTGTAGCAGTTTTCTCTGTGCATACACTCTGTGTTGAGCTACTGCAAAAACAAGCTTGAATTTTACACGATTTTGTTTCCTAGTCATGTGCTTCTTCCTGTTCATTCATTCCCTCCATGCTTAATTTCAAAGACGTTAAAAAAATACCTAGAAATTAAAGTTTCTAGAAATTCCCATGCTAGCTCCATTCTTGACCCCACCAAAGACTCACAGTGGGTGGGGTGGTAAAACCCAGGAGGAGCCTTTTGGGGAAAATCAGAGGCAGTACTTGTCTATTTTATTTCCAGTTTTGGTTTCCACAGACCAACCCTTGCCTGGTGAATAGGAGTGAGGGGACAGGGATATGCAAGCTACAAAATCATTGAAACGCAGCCTCCTCACCGCCCTTGGCACAGAGCAAACACAGGTATCTGCAGCTAACTGGTGACAGATGACTGAGGAGCAACTAGGTAGGCAGGTAGTAATTTGTGTTGATTTTTAGGGAAAGCATTCCCCAGGGGCAATTAGCCACTGTGTGGCTTTCTTTTTGAGCCTTGACGCAGTTCACTTTGTATCTAAAAATGCTTGTGTAGACGAGGACAAGGAGTAAAATGAGGTATAACATTGCCATGAATGCTGCATTTGATCTGGGACAAATGTAATGGGCTTTTCTGCCTATATGAAAACAACAGTGAAATGAGAACAGGAGCTCCAAGGCTTGCATGTCATGTTCACAAAGCACAGCAGAGAGAGGGTTAGGGAGAGCCTCCAAACAGACCCGTAGAAATGAGAAGTTCACAGATACTTTAGCTGTCTGAGGTCACTGGAGATGACTTCTCTGTCATTAGCTGTATACGAAGAAAGACATGCAGACTTTGCTGTCATCTTGTATGGCAAATTTCTAAATACTTTTGATGAAAAATGGCAAGTTTTTCTTGAACTGAATCATTATTTAGATGTTGAAAGACAGACAATATGATAAAAAGCAAAATGTTAAGTCTCAAAGTTAAAAGAAGGTTCTGGCTAAAGTCTTGCAAGCCCTTTAGGAGTCTCTTAAGCCTTTGAGCAACTGATGACTATCAGTATAGAACAGTGAAAGGTGAGCTTGTTTGCTTATTCCTTGTATTGAAAACTCAAGTTTTGAGCCTTCCTTTTGATACCTCTTAAATTCAGTTGAAAAGGAGATATTTGAATCAGTTGAGAAATCTGCATAAATTATGTGAAAATTCATTGTTTCTTCAGATCCAGTTGGTGCTTGATTGCCACCCTGGTGTTCAAGATTAATTGTATGTGTTAAGATTTTGTTTAATTTTAATTTCCTAGGTATGAACACATAATCACCATCTTTTGTGCTGCTTTTATATTTTGTCAGAGATTTAAGCTTCTAATCATTTTGCTACTGATACTGAGTTGTCTTGTTTGAAAAGCAGTTTTCTCTTCAGTTGTATGTTGCAGAGATGTTCTGAGAATGAGGAATGAGGCTGCTTAAGACCAGGCGTAGTTTTGAGGCATATTTTGAAGGACATGAGATAAGGGTGAAATGGGTGGGTTTAGCTGAGTGTACAAATGTTTCATTTTCCCATGCAAATGTGGTCATGCTTTAGGAGTGCTAAAGAGTGGGTTTTTTTGTTGTTTCTCTGCAGGTGAGAAGAAATATGAGCTTGGCAACACATGACCATCAGTGCCAGGACCCTGTGATCTGAACTGCATCTTCAGCTGACTTCCCAGCGGCCAGGTGCTGTTGATCCTGTACCATGGAGGACTGCCTTCACACTTCTTCCGAAAACCTCTCCAAGCTGGTGAGCTGGGCCCACAGCCATGGGACCATCTGCAGCCTCATCCCCAACCTCAAGCACCTGCTTTCTGAGGGGGCCCATGGCAACCTGACAGCCATGTGGGGCTGTAGTGCTGGCCATGCCTACCACTGGCCCCTGGCTGCCACTTGCCGGGCCGGTTCCCAGGAGCGTGTCTGCTTCCAGGACAGCCGCAGCTTCAACTCAGACAGCCCCCGCATGCTGGGGGTGCCATC
>NW_005054385.1:2109213-2112682 GCF_000277835.1 Geospiza fortis
CCTGCAGGTGCCAGCCACCAGCTCCAATGCCATCACCACCGCTGGGAAACCCATCAGCATCCCCCTCTCAGCCCTGCAGCTGCCTGGTCAGGAGGAGCCGCCGGTGGCTTCTGAGGAGACCCTGCCGTCCATCCCACAGCTGGCCCCGGGTGGTGAGCTGACCGGCTCACCCTCGGTGGGCGCCGACCCTGAGGTCAGCTCCAGCCAGCAGCAGTCCCAGGCAGCGCCCACCACCACCCCCGAGGCAGCAGCGCAGCTGATGCCAGGTAGGACACTGGGCGGGAGTAAAGGGTAGTGGCATTTTGGGGGTGTCCTTCAGGCCTGGCTCAGTGAGGGTACAGCGGGGGTTTGTGTTGCATTGCATCAGGGTCCTGCTGGCACATAAGTCAGTAGGTATGGAAGCCACATACACCTGAAGGGGATTCAGAAACTAAGCACCAACTAAGGACCAGCACCTGAGAAAGTGTACTGCAGCCACAGGCAAAATGGTTTGCAAGGTCCATTATGGGTACAGTTGTGTCATGGGAGAGAGCATGCAGTGACCTTGCTGTGTGCATGGGTCAGGGAGGACATGAACTGGGCCATGTTCCCTCGATGAACCATAAAAAAGAGGTCTCAGCCAGTGTAGCCTAGAGTTGGAGAGTTTTGTGTTTCCTTCACCTTGTCAGATGGGTACTGTTGGACCTGGACAGGCAAAGGAGACAGGTTATCAGTATCGGGAGAGAGGTTTTTGCTTCTATAAATTGTTGCCTATAAATCAGAGCAGTCTGTGGACACAAGAAGTATCAGTACAACCTTAACCATGAAACTGATAAAACTTTAATCCACCATAAAATGTTTTTTTTCCATTTTCCCAGTGAAAGTTCTCATGCACTGTGTCCATAATTTTTCTCATCTCCTGCCAAAGCACATAGAATTGGCATAAACAGATCAACATTATTGAATAAAGAGCATGTTAAACAACTGACTTCTGCTGAGTGATTATCCCATGTGGAGAATATCTGTTAGCTACAGGTCTTCAGTCTGTTTCTTGAGCAGACTTGTCAGCTTCCTCTGGACCTGAGCACAGACAGCTCTCACTCTTCCAGCTTCTTCTTTAGTGGTGCCATCCCAGGAGGAGACAAGGCAAGAGCAAGTTCTCCATCTGTGCCCTTGGACTGCCTGGTCAACAGAGTACAGACAAACAGTGAAAGGGCTAAAAACTGCCTATATGCAGTCCTTGTGGCAGGTACTGCAAGAGCTAAAACCCATGAGTTTAGCTTGAACATCCTGAAATCTGATTGAAGACTGCTAAATCTTGCAACTGGTAAAAGCCTGCAGATCTTCTTGCCAGGTAAAAAAACAGACAAAGTTAAATACACAGTTTTACTAAGTAAAACCCTACTAAACATTAGAAATTTGGAAGGATGATAATTGTGTTAAAGCAAAGCAAATTCTTCTTTAGGAGCCATTTCTTGCATGAGTGCATCTCTGAGATGTTACTTTGCAGTAGTCCTGTCATGTAACATCCCTCATGGCAATTCCCTTGCAAAACTCCATCTGGTTTAGAACAAACTCTGCACTGCTAAATATGAGAAAGGCAGGATGCCTGATGCCACTCAACCCAAATTGTGTGTTAAATGTACTTATTCTGTCTTCCTCAGTTTATAACCTATCACTGCTTTATGTAGACCTGGTTTTTACCTGCCTGCCTCTGCAACTTGCTCAAGTCTCAAACTTGCAATTTGGGACAATGGAAGACAAACCTAAGCAGAATTTTTCCATGTTAAGTGTGTGTTATCTGGGAGAGATATTTCAACAGATCCACTAAAAAATCCGAGTTGCTTTCAACTGTTTTTGCCAGGTCCTCAGAAGCTAAACAAGGTCAGCAGTTATTACTGTTTAGAGTTAAACCTTTTAAGAATGGAGGCAGCACAACATTTCCACATTTATATAGTTTCAAAACCAGGATTGGTCCATGTCTAGTATCTCATTTTGGGGACAAAGTGGGATTGCACCTGGATTACACCCACTGCCTAAATCAACCCTCAGAACCTCCAAGTGTTTTACTTTTTGCATAGACAGTGATGGTTCTCAGAGTGCTGTCCAAATTCCAGTTTATTCAGTTATGTTCTCAGTGGTTAAATTTCTTGTGCTGTTCCAAAAAAGCATTACACAATTCCTCTCCTCAGACTGGTCCAGTGTTGGTGTCACATGCTGTTATTTTACTCAGAGGTAGTGGCATTTTAATGAAGATAAACTGATTGACATAGGACGAAAACTTGATACATGAGTAAAGTCCCACATTTCCATAGAGCTTCTCCTTTGGGAAAGAAGTGATGGCATTATTAAATGTTCAAGTTGCAAAAAGATAGGCAATGTTGGAAATTGAATCTATTACAAATGCACAGCAGATTCTTGCAGGTAAAATGTAGGTGTTTGATTAAAGACTAGATTAGCGTGGTTGCTCATTTACAGTGATTTTGTTAGATTGTCTCCTAACGAAGAATGATGTACTGAAAGTGGTGCATGATGTATAAAATTTGAGCAATACTGAACTACAAGAGGATGTTTATCTATCCTGTGTTAAAATTTTCTGTCCTAAACAGACAGATGTAAGTCTTTTACATTCTGGTGTAAAAAAAAGGTAGGAACTAATTTTAAAAAAAGGTCCTAAAGGTCAAAAAGTCTTGAGCTTTTATTAATTTATAGACTTAGTGCCTGCTTAACTAAACAAAGTTGAAAGAGAGCAGGGAATTTAAATTCTGCCTTGTCGTCTCCAATATCTGAAGCCCTGCTCCTGGTCCCATTAGAAGTGGTGGTGTAAGGTCGAAGATCTACGGGACTAAGGTCTTATTTAAGTTATCATTAAAGGCTGCAATCCAACCAGCAAGAAATACTACTTGAGCTTTAGCTTAAGTGACACATCCTTGCTTTTATACCAGACACAGCTGATAGTAATCCCATAGATGGTGAAAGTCAAAAAGTGACATTTGGATGTCTGAAATGAGGAATGGAAATTATTTGGTGTTATTGCAGAAGGCTGTGGGAGGAGACTGCGGCTCAGAGAAGGACAGAGCTTATTTTGAATGAACAAGTTTTGATTCTGAGAGACGTAGGATTTACTTTGTAAACAGAATTGCTGAAGAATTTGTGAAGAATACTGAATTTCCACTTGAAGACTGAGGCTGAAGATATGTTTTATATTAACAAGACAGTGCAGCAGGACATTTCTGATTCAACATTAGTGCATCACTATAAATAGAGGAGCAAAGAGTCCCATGATAAAAAAAAGATATCCAACCCCTATGTACAAGCTGTGCTGAATGCAGAATAGTAAGCAGAGATGCAAAATAAAAAATCGTTTGAAGTATTGACTGGGGTTGTTGCTTCTGTCAGAGATGTAGCAGATTACATTCTGTGTGTACCATCACAACGCTTTCATGCAGATCCATCACTGAATCGCCTGACTGCTTGTTTTATGTGCAGA
>NW_005054385.1:2112725-2144858 GCF_000277835.1 Geospiza fortis
GTCCTGGCATTGTGGTTATCAAAAATACCTGTGTTTGAATGTGAGCTGTGACAGATGCTGGTCTGTGCTGAGGGCAGTGCTTAGCCTTCCTGGCTCTGATGTCTCTGCTCTGAGATCCTCTCAATTCTTTCATTTTCTGTAACAGTGTGGACATCCCTGTAGGTTGCAGGTGTTCATAAAAGTCTCTGTCTGAACATGACCATTATAAAATGGAGTGCATCTGGGACTTGTTGGATATTGATGTAGAGCGCTTAGTGGAATATTTTAAGTATTTCTCTGTAATCAGAAGAAGTAGGATCTCTCCCTTTCCCCTCTTCTTTCTGTCTGCAATGTCTGCAATGGTGTGAGTTTAAATAAAATGAGAACCAAGATCCTCATATAAGATTTGTGGATTAGGAGCTGTTGGATGAGCATCAAAATGTTACAAAACTTCAAGGTGAAAGGAGTCTCTTCACACCTTATGAACTGACAGTCTTGACTAGATTTAGCTCTAACTTCTAAATCACTGTTTATCTATTAAAAAAGTGTCAGCTTTGCATATTCCAAAGAAGTGCAAACAAAAAAAAATAACACCTTTTTTAGGGGTGTACATAAAGCATACAGAAAGGCAGAATTAATCCTTCTTGTAATTATTTCAAGCGCAGTGGAACCGTGCCAAGGAGCACAAGAAAAATAATGACATCAAAAGAAATTTATAAAACTCTTATTTAAATAATGTTCTTCCAAGAACATTGAATAACTGCTGATCTCTGTACTTGTGGTTTACATGCAAAGGTTGATGAGCTTTGGCTAAAGTGACTGCTTGAAGCCTATCTACAGGGACATATGCTGCTGAATATGGTCAAGTGACCACTTAAATATATGTAGGGGTGAGACAGTCTCTTCTCTTTGTGTTGTGCTGAAGAGATCTGAGTCCACTGGTGACTCTTTAGGTCCCATAATGGATAGCTATTGCTGCTCTAGTCGATGGACTAAAAATACTAAGTGCTGAGATACATAATTACAAAAAATATAGGGTTTTTTTTTTTTGTTTGTTTGGGTTTTTTTTTGGTTTTTTTTTAGTTGCTAGGGCTTGGCTTATTTAGAAGACTAAAATTACATCATTATATTTATAAGTATCAGAAAAAAGAAGCTATTGACATGATTAATCACCTGATCTTGCAGCAGTGATTTGCAAGCCCGCTCCTGCCTTCAATTATCTTCATCTAAATGCTGTTACATTATAATCTAATGTTTTGGGGGCTGTATTCTAGAAGTCTAGCTAGACATCTTTATTCTAGAAGTCTAGGTAATGATTACTTACCCTTATAATATTACAAGGGAGTTCTGTTTAAAAGCAGGACAGTAGCATAAAGAGGACAAGTTTAGCCTTGGCAGAGTAGTTGTGTAATTGCTTTTATCATCTGGGTGCACGGCATGACAAACAAACTTTTAAAAAAGAAATGAACCTGTAGTACTAACAACTCTAATACAGGAGTTGTTTATGCAGCTGTTCCTACAGCTGTTCAGTTTACAGGAGAACACAGAAATGAAAATTCATCAATTATCACAGTGTCTAGATTTTCACTGTGCTTAAGAAATGTATCAATTACCTTTCAGGACTTCACATTTCTTTTCTTTAGTGAAGATTCCTTTCAGATACAGAAAGCTCATGCCAGCCTTTTTGTATAATCAGCAATGGACTTTGTCATGTAGAGGTTGTCCTAAATACTAAGTATTTATCACAAAGCTATGCATGCAGAAGATTAGGATGCTGCTTTCCTTGATATCAAGGGCTTGTTTCCTCTTTTCACCATGGACCTCCTCTGACTGGAACTACCTGCAGCACAAAGAGACATCTCCTGGCAGCAGTGTTACTGGAGTTATAGATACAGATATATACACTTCTCGGAGGAAACCATTCATGAGTATTCATACTGAAAGCAGATTGGTGTGGGAGATGTTTGGGGATGGGCTTTCAGTTGAATTCCTGCAAAAAAGGTGCATAGGGCTGCTAATCCTGTGTGATGGAGGAAGGTGAAAGAATGATTATTTCCATACAATCTGTGAAAGTTATTTGCCTGCAGCTAGGAGGGAAAGAAAAGGACTATTGCAGCCAGGCCCCGGCAGTTTTTAAGGATTAGTTTTGTAAAGCAGGCCAAGTGCAGCTGATAAACAGTTGAGAATATTCACTGGAGTTCTGCACTGAGGAATTGCATCACTGGAAACTATTGACTCTTCATTTAAATACATATTTTTCATTCTAAGTACCATAGCATGAATAGTATTAAGGAAGATGGTGTATGATACCAGAAGACAAACTGTTCATTTCAATGAATGGTTGTGTTCTGGAGCATCACAATTGATTTCAGACCTAGGAATATACCCTGTCCCCCATTACCCTAACATGAAACTCAGAACAGCACAATGAAAAGTAGAAAACAATCACTTTTGCAAACCAACATAATTGAGACGCTATGTTCTCCCTTTCTCTAGGGTGTCTTAAATAGGCAACTTTTTGTGTGAAGTGCTCTATTTTATGATACTGTTGTATAAAAGAAGAAAATAATGCCTCTGCTGGTTCCAGCTGTCCTGAAAACATACAGGAAAGAAAAAAAAAATTGGACACATCTGTACTGAACATCACTTTAATTTTAGGAAATATATTATTTAACATGGTGCTTTTGATCAGAGATCAGTTCCTTTGTGTGATCTTTGCAATTGTTTCATTTTGGAGCTATTTTCAGCTTATGATTTGTGAGTCTTTAAGAAAAAAGAAACAAGGGTCAGATTTGGATCTGCAGAGGAGATGCAACACAGGAGCCAACAGAGATGCTGACCCTGGAAAGGCTTCAGACAGCCACTTTACTTTTGCACTTCAGATGGGATGCTGGCAGAAAAAGGGAACACAGGTCTTTATGGTTTAGATCAGGACACTTTCTGAGAGTGATCCGCTTTGTGTGAGGCTGGCTAAACAGGGCCTAGAAAGTGATCATTCTCCTGTTTTGGGTAGTGGTGAGACCACACCTCAAATCCTGTAGTCAGTTTTGGGCTCTGCACTCCAAGAAGGACATTGAGGTGCTGGAACATGTCCGGAGAAGGGCAACAAATCTGGGAAAGGATCCAGAACACAAGTCTGATGAGGAGCAACTGAAGGAACTGGGGTTGTTTAGCCTGGGCAGCCAGGTAGGTGGTGGTCTCTTCTCCCAGGCAAATGACAGGATGAAAGGAAATGGCCTCAACCTGCACAAGGGGAGATTATGGTTGAATATTAGAGAAAATTTCATCATCTAAGTGGCTGTAAAGCATTGGAACAGGCTACCCAGGGAAGTGGTAGAGTCATCATGGCTGTGAAACTATTCAGAAACAGTGTGGATATGGTGCTTGAGGACATGGTTTAGCGGTGAACATGGTAATTGTACTAGCTGGGTGGTTGGTCTTGATATCTTAAAGGTCTTTTCCAACCTTAACAATTCTATGATTCAATGATTCTGTACCTACAGAAGGACTACTTCACATTTGTATTCAAGATCTAAGGTTTTAACAGTGGTAGACCTTGGGGAGAGCTGTTTTCACCTGTCTCAGTGATGGGAATATGGCATTTTTGCATAAGCTGTTCTGTGAAGCCAGTACGCAGTGACTACTCATTTCTCCCATTTTCTTCATACCTAAATTATATCCCTCTTAGTGAGTCTTCTGTCATGTCATCTCTTTTTTTTTTTGTGCTTGCAGTGAACCTAGAATCTGCTTGAGCAGGAAACAGATCAGTAAAAACATCTGAATGTATTTTCTATCTCTCTGAGCAAGAGAAAAATTTGGAATACAGAAATCTTTGTTTGAATTTTTCCAGAAAAGAAAACAGAAGCATGATGATATTTTAGGTATTTTATCGTGGCTGGCACAGTGCAGAGCAGTACTTGCTAAAATATTCAGGTCCTGGAAACAGTGAAATATGATGAAATCTATCTTTCTTTCATAAAGTATGCTTAAATGAAGCATATGCCTTTTCCCAGAAGTGTTGAAACAGACTATTACATCAAAGCCTCTAGGGAGAGAGAGTGGAACCACTGCTTTCCCTGATGACTTGTTCTTGCTGGGACACTCCACAGAATGGTCACAGGAAAGCTGCTCTCAGCACTGGTTGTTTTTAACAGCTTGAATGCGGCTGGTGGCCTCAGTGGAACGGTGTGGCAGAACTCCATTTTCATTTCCCAAATAAGTCTACTTTTGTCTGCTCTTTTAAAAATGGAAGAATGCTGCTGATCACACAAATGTTGTGTTAGACATGGCAATTCCCAGGTCATGGTTCCCACTGAGTCCTGCCCATGGCGGGAGTGGGGGTGGGGCTTCCTGTATACATGTCTTGAAAAGTGCTGCTGAGAGCCCTGCTGAGTCTGAGTAAAACTGTGCTTAATTATACATGGATCATTAAGTGCATTGGCTGCATCTTACTTCTAATACATACCTGTTAATCCCTTTAACTCTAATTGAACAGTAAATGCACATACACAAAGGGAAATTCTGCATGTGTTCCTGTTGGTTAAACTGAGGGTGACTATCGCAGTGACACTGTGCGCTGTTGTAGCTTTTCATTAAATTCATAGGTCTTCATGATGAAAACACCACTTGAAACCATACAACAATGGATTGATAATATTTAATCAATTGCTTTCTACTGTGTACTTGTGAAGGAAAAAATGAAAGAAAAAAGCCAATTTTCTGTTTTGTTCAGAGAAGGAAAAGATATATGCTGAGCTATTCTACTCCATTTCACATCACCTCAGTGCAACAGCTGAATGTGCTGTGTTATTTCAATCAGGAAACCTGTACCCAAAGATCAAGCCTGTGAAAAATAAGAATGTTAATCTCTGATCTTTGAACAGCTTGTTTTGATTGTATGTTTACACTCATTTCTCTTTTCACTGGATATGTGCCTCATCTCTGCTTTCTAACAGTGTCTGGTCAAGCACAGCAGTATGAATGAGCCAGAGAAGCATTGATGTTTTTGTATGGAAGCAATTTCATTTTGTCCACAACTTGGAGCTGTCTCCTGATTGTTATGGGCTCTGTCCTTCAGTCATGTTGACATGCTAGATTATGGAGTTTCTTTCTGTCCTTTGATGGAGTGTTGCCTTTTGTTTGGGATTTCATTTCTCTTATGACTATAAATCTAAGGAAACAAAATAACTGACAGGAACACTATTCCTAGCATTACAGAACAGTATTCATGCTTATATGCTGAAAGCCATTTTGGTTTTTTGCCAACAGATTTACATTTTATTTTTCCTCTCTATATAAAAATTGGCTTTATGCCTCTGTTTCCCTGCCTCCCCCATTTAAGATAGTCCCCAGAAAGAGGCAAAACTTACAGTTTGACAGTAACTTGTCCCATTACCATTCACTTACAGAATTGTTAAATACATCAGACTGTTTATTGTGCTGGTGTCTATTAAAATAGCCATGTATGTGTATAACACATCCACAATTATATCCATTAAACTATGTCCCATGTCACCTCTTATAATAATTGGTTCGTGTCAGTTTTGGTATGAACTCATTCAGTAGCAGGGGAACTGATTGTTCATATCCTATAGAGAAGAACAAATTATTTTTATGGAAATAACAGTCCTAACAGGAAAATTTTGACAATGTAAATACAGAAGAGAAATAATAACAATATTCTGAGCAGCAGAGAGGTATGTAATTTGTGTATATTCTCCTGAATGTGTACATAGCTAGAAAACATCTGAAACTCCTCATTTTACTTAAGGAGACTTTACTCAAGTAGAGCTGCAAAATGTGACTAAATATTTACTCAGTCAAACTATGATAAATTAAACACGTATCCAAGGACAGAAAGAAATGAATTGTGCCTTGAACAACAGTCCAGCTATTGATGAATGTGCTTCTCTTGCAGGTTTGTCTCCTCACTGTGCAAAATTTCCAGCTGCTCCTGCACCTCCTGGGAGCCTTTGTCTTTGCAAATGCATGGGCATGCCATGGCTAGTCTGGAATAAAGAGATCTTTGGTCAGCCACGATGTGTGAGCAGCTGCCTATCACAGTATCTAATGCTTGAGGGCTGTCCTCCTTCCGAAAGCTGGGATGTATTCATGTCTCTGCCCTCTGCCTAGCTTTGAGTCTTCCCCAGTCTTGTAGGACCTTTGCATTTTAAACTTCCATCCCTTTAATGTGATGAGAGTTGTGTATGTAAAGGTTAAATTAAAGCTCATTTGTCATTTTTTCTAGAGTGTGAGGAGGAGAGAATTCAGCACAAAACAGAAAAGCAGACAAAAAATATACCTTATAAGATGTTTCACTTGAGGTATTAGGCTTCATTCTCTCTGGAGAACTGTGTGAAGAGCTGCTCCTCAAATACTGCTTTCTGAGCCAGTGAAGACAAAAGAAATATGTCTGTTCAAAGTGTGCATGGAAATTGTTTATGCAGGTTTGTAAATCGTGAGCTCTTCATAGAATTTGTGTCCTTTGTAGCTTACTTCACTCCTACTGGACAATGTATTGTGAAAGGTAAATACAAATTGGTCTGACTGGGCAAAATCACCAACAGAGAATTTCAGAAATGATACATCAAGATCTCTAACAAGGAAGTTGGAGTACTTTACTAAGTTAAAAATGGTAAGAGAAAAAATATTGAAATGCAGTTCTTTGGAGTGCATGTGCTGCAATCTGTATTACCAGAAGTAAATGCCATGGCCTGCCAACACATTTCCTCTTCCTCTGGCTGAGCTAGTAGATAGTTCAGACAGAATAGGAAGAGGTACTTTTTTTATTCACGACCAATGGCACTTTAATAAAATAGAGGAAAAATGTCTGCAGTCTTTAATAAGCAATATATCAACCAAGTACTGTCAGCCTGTGTAGAGAGTTTCACAGTATGATTTATTATGTTAATTACAGTCATGTGGGCCTCATGCTCTTAAGTCTGAAACTGCTCACATTCTCAGCTTGATTTAAGAATATGCTTTGGCCGAGACTTAAAGTGCAGCTTATTATGATTAATGTAATAAAATATTTATTACATTCTCCTTTTCTTTGTTTCTCTGCTTGCTGCCCCAGTTAGACTGACTCATTTTGAAACACGGATATAAATTAGATTTCAGATGATGAGGATTCTCATCTGGTTTTAATCTCTCTCTTTGGTGTTACGTTTTTTTTCATATCCTTTGTTCTTACTCTCTCTTCTCTCCCCCTCATCTTTGTTCCTCTCCCATATTTCCCAGTTCTGCTTCTCAGTTGCTGTCTAGAGTGAACCAAAAGCAGGCAAATTTCATAGCCCTGGCTCATTCGTTCCAGACTTCTTGCATTGTTTCTCAGCTATACTTATTAAAGGTTTTTCTTAAATGTGATGACATTAAAACTGGTGCTACACTGTAGCTGAGAACATGCTAAGCCTCTGGTGAAATGAGGTGGCATGTTTTGCATGTTTTGCATTAAAATTCTTCTTAGAGAAAACTGAACTGAAAGGGCCCTGTTTCTCATTCTTCTTCCACAGGGCTCTCAGCTGCAGAGAGGCACAAAATTCCAGTGTGCCAAATATTCCAAAGTGCTATATAAATTTAAACCTGCGATTTTGTGCAATAAATTTCTGGCTAAGCAATCACTTCTTCTGAGATCTGCTTGCACATCTATAAATTTGGCTTTTTCTGTAGGAGCATGGAAAGATGGAAGACTTAACAAAAATGTAAACTCTTGGTTTTGTTATGCTGGAAATGGATCTTTTGCCATGAGAACGGTATAATTTTCAAACTATAAACTTAATTTAATAAAGGAAGTGTGTCTCAGATCTTTACAGTTTTACTCTCCTCATTTTTGTTTTTTTCTTCTTTTCTTTCCTCTTTTCAGGTTTTGAATCACGTCACTGTATACATATAAATATTATTCAGTTCCACCTTCTATACAGATAATGACTTAGTCCATTTGATTTCTACATAAGCAGATGCTTAAGCATAGGGACACCAATCCAGAACACACTTAAAATATGCTTTATGGAATTGGAAACTTACTTGGGAGAAAAACTGATACTCTGTTGAGTGTATGTATGCAACACTTTCCAGAGTCATGCTGAGCCAGGTCCTCTTGGAAAATGAGTGCATCTCTTCCGCTGTGCATCACCCAACTTCCAGTTCTCAGGGTAGTGTAGAGCATTACCATCATTCCTTTAATTGCTTCTGCCACAAAGCATTAAGTAACCAATGTACTTTGAATAGGCAACTTTTCTTTATGTTGCTGAGACATCCTGGGTAAAAAAAAAAAAGTTAAAAATCTGTTTTCCAGAGTTAAATATTTAATCTGAAGAAAATAATTATCAAAAAGTGTCTATTTTTAAACTGAAACCAGTACCTGGAGTTTTCTAATGGCGTTAGCCATTAACTATTGGGAATTATTAGAATATTATATGGCTGAATACAAAGATACATGCTCAACATACAGCTGACAGTAGCTTCACATTATAGGTAATGTTTTTCCACTTACCTATTCCATCAGCATTTCACCAAACAACCTGATTTGTTAAATCTGAGCTCTGAAAGAGTAGAAGTTACATCTTAGAGCTGAATATGGTTGAAGGAAGTTTAGTCAGTTATTTTGAAAGGAATGGAGTTTCACATTTTTTAAAAAGTTTTCTAATGGTTTTGGGTTTGTAGTATTGAAGATTCTAAGTGTGACTTTTATATCCTCCACCTCTATGAAGGGTTGAGTCCCTAAATGTCAATTATATAAAGGTCCAAATAGTTTATTTTTATATACCTCCTGTAAAGATAGTAGCTAAGGAAATAAGAGTGGGATGAGGCGTGGCAGGTAGACCTAGACATGGTTGCAGGGTTAGTTACAGGCCAGGTGACTGACTTGGAATGGGCCAGATAAAATAGCAGATTCCCCTCCAGCTGCCAGCTGAGTATATTTTGCCTGTACATCACCTAAGTACCAGATATATAGGTTTCTCAAAATATTTTCTGTTTCTGCTATTCTCCATGTTGTGTCCAAGCTGTAGCATTCTACTCTGCATTGTTGCAGTGTTGGGCAAGCCTGGGAGAGCTGGAATTGGTATACTTCTTCCTGTCAAGTGGAGGTTGAATATGAGTAGATATCCCAGGATGCACAGGAAATACATCCCACTTTGCATTGTAGCAGTTCATGCCAGTGCATCTCAGAACAGCTTCAAAAGGAGATAGGAAACTATATGGCCTCATACTACAGAAATGCCACTGAAATTGTTCAGTGGAAGAAGGGAAATGCAAGGTAAAACTGGAATGCAGCACTTCTCTTTTCCACTACCATGATGAAAACAAAACCAGACAGATGAAGTGGAGTGATAGGAACATAGTTGAATAGATGAAGTGAACCAATAGGAACACTTTTTATTTAGAAAATGCATTTTTAGAACCTTTGTCCTGGAATGGCTCAGATGTCACATGCATCAAGTGGAGAAGGAAGGTATCCTTGTAAAAATTGGGGTTCCAACAGTGCTGCTGTTTTGCACTGTTCGTTAGCAATTGCTCTATCTACTGCAAAAAAACCCTCAAAAAACTGGTGAGATGGTCAGTCATAGGAGAACATAACTTCTTAATCCCTTGTCATAGCCACAGATTTTCTGACATCTAAGGATTGTGTGGAAGTCCCGTTAATATCGATCTGTATTTTGTTGTTGCTTTTGCCAGCAGTTAAACTGTGTCTCAAATCTTTTGGCGCTTTTGTGAGAAAGTAGTGAAAGAGAGCACAAACTGGAAATCAGCTTTAGTGTCTGAGTGAGCATTCATTGTCAGGCCATTCTGTACTTTGCAAAAAATGTACAGGTGACTAAAGCCTATTTTAGTGACTTTACTTCATGGAGATACCTATGAATAAATATTCCCATACTCATTTGTTTGCAGTCCATGTCCTTTTTCCTTTGATATAATCTAAAGCTTTATAATTTTAGAATCATAAAACATTTTGCAGATAATTTCATTGGAGCAGGTTCACTGAAGAGAAGTATAATTTTTTTTTGCCAAAAACGTAGTGTCTTTCATAAGTGGATATTAATTAATTCTCTAATATGACAGATTTTACATGCCAATGAAAGCCTTTTCTGAAAATGTTAAAATAGAGTTTAACATTTTAAATGTTAAAATAGAGTTTAACTTAATATAGTGATAACAGGGAACTTTAACTGTTAAACAGAATTTATTAGCAACATCAGAGCGGTAGGGCAGACATTCAAGAAAAAATACAGAAGCAGTTTCTTCTACTTAATCTCAGGATGTTCCTGCAAATGTTTAGAAGCACTTCTGCTGTGGACACCTTCTGCTCTTACCCTCACCCTCATTTTTGGCAGCAAGACATGAGAATGGTATTCACTGGTTTATTCTGGTGATATGGTGAAAATCAGCTGTCAGCTTTCTAAGTTTGGCATGCAGAACAAGTACTAATATTCTGGGATGCTGTGGTATGACGGTGGCATTCAGCTGGTTCTGACAGGGCGGCAGTAGCACGGCTTCCAGGGGGACACATTTGTCAGAGGCTGATGCAGCTGTTCCCTATTGTGACTTGACCATAACTGCCTCGTACAACAGCATCACCTCTGCTCACTGAGACTGTAGATTTGAGAGTGTTGTTTGCCTATAGATACCTTCTTGAAATAGGAGGGGACTGGAGAAAATGGTGGGAGCAGGCTGTGGTTTAGTTGAGCCGTTTTAATGGACTGCGTATTGCCACAGCCCAAAGGCTGGACATCACTACTTTTCAGTAACTGCAAAACTGCAAAATAGAGGGGCAAGAGGCAACCTGCAAGGTGCTGGGGAGAGGAGAGAGGGTGCTTTGCTCCAGAATAGAGATATGTGGTGCTTTGTGTGTGGTTAACTATGCTTTTTCTCTTGAATGAAAGCATATTGGTGGAAGCAGGCCTGCTGCAGAGGCATTTTCCTAGGCAGGACAAAAATTTGGCAGAGAAGACTCAGTTGGTGATGTGATTACCACCAAGAAAACCCACCTTACTTTTAATATACATCTGTGAGATCTCACTGCTTACCATATGCAGAGTTTAAGATTTTTGCAATAATAACTCAGGTTTGTGACTCCCACTGATGTGCAAATGCTCTCTGAACATGAACAATCTGTATCTGTCTGTCATGAAAGCAAGTGCCTTTCCTCCTGCCATATGTAATTACAGGGGTTATGTCCTTTCCAGAGAGTCCAAGTGTGTGTATGTGTGTGAGCTTAAATTAAAACAAGCCTGGGTTTGATAACTCTGTTGATAATACTAGGTCTTGGCTGTGTTAAGATCAGATTATGAAAAGATCAGAAAACAGCTGTTCCTCTGTGGGAGAGATCATCTGATGGTTGTGGGCTAGCCTGAGACATCTGCTCCCACTAGGTTTTCTGTTTAATCTCTGCCTGGTCACTTTATCTCTTTCACTTCATTTGAACTAGAACATCCTAAGTACTCATCACCTTTTCAAACTTATAGTTGGGAGTTTACCCTGGACCCCCCAGTAAGGTGGGTTTTACTGTCTTTTTCTGCCACATTCTGGTTTTCTTGGAAATGAAACAGTGGTGTGGGGATATGATAAGAAACACAAGACCTATAACCAAGTCCTTTGTGCAGTGATGCAGCTGAGGGGGCGGGACCTCAGGAAATGTATCTCCACTATTTTTTATGCTTCTGCTTGTGATCTGTAAAACAGGGATGACAGTACTACTGGTTCCAAAGACTGCATTATGACAAGGAAAAGACAGTAAGGGTAGCTTGGCTTCATAGATCAATGATGACAGTAATTTTTGGTTGATTGGTTCTGACCAACCAGCTGAGAGAAAATAGATTGTAACACAAGGGTATTTGTATTCCTCAAGCCTAACAACAGAGACATACAGAAGAGTATAAGAAAGGTGGAAGCATATATAACACCTCCCCATTCTTCTATCCCTCATCAGTTTGCAGCTTGGAGATGTTCTGATATAGAGGTGTTTTCTAGGAGGACTCAGCGACTTTTTTTTCTGTGCTTTTACCCAGTTTTGGAACCCATGAATACTGAAGACTTGATGATACACTGAGTAGTTCAAGTTCAATAGGCTTCTGATTGCAGTAGTCAAGGACCCACCAGTGTTTCCAGTAGTTTCTACCAGCTCCACAGAACGTTAAAATGTGCTTTGTTCTCTATTCAGCAAGATCAGTAAAGGGAGACAAAGCAAACATCTGGGAACTGTTACATGGGAAACTCCCCACATTTATGCCATGCTACATGATACACCACCAGTATTTGAGTGATCTTGTAGGAAGAGAATAATCTATTACTACTACTTCAGCCTGGATTCACAGCCATAATAGAGGTAGCTCTCCTGATGTGGCTGCAGGAAAACCTGACCAATTCTTTTTTTAATGTTTCCCACCTGCCATGTGAAGTAGCACCCAACAAACCAGTGCAGAAATGCAGTGTTTCTGGGGTACTGTTTTTGTAATGTAAGCTGGGGGAATCTTTAATTCAGCATGGGTTTTATAAGTGTTCACTGCAGATAAGGCAATTTCCTTTGCAGATTAAGGAAAGATGCTGTAACATAAATGACTGACTGGGTGTCACTACTGTGTTGTGACAGGCTATCCTCTAAGAAGAAGTGATTGATGACATTTATAAAACTGAGCCATTATATGTGCTGTTTATATTGAAATAGAACTTAGGATGTGGGCTGTCAGTCAAAGCAATGATTACTTACACAGTTCTATAACAAGTGGTGGTGGGTGCAGTTAACAAAATACCAGCGTAAATGTTTGTTTTGGAGCTTTGAACAGGGCTGTCTCTTTTTTTCAGCCTGCATCTAGCCACACTAAAAGGATCTATTATGTACGCTGCCTAGAGCATGAGACTTCACTGCAGGCTTTGAAGAGCTCTTTAATACTGACATCAGTATTAAAATGAGTTTCTGAATCAGGCAGGTGACCTTTCTTGCTCCCCTGGAGCACAGTTCAAGCAAACCTCAGTCCTTTGTAGCAGCATTTTCTCCTGCCTGCAGAAGCCCCCAAAGGCCTCAGCTGCAGATGCCCACTTTTCTGTGCTTTGAGAAACCCCTCTCAGAGGGTGAGTGGTGTGGATGCAGGATGTCTCTCTCTGAAGACACAGGGCCTGATCATGAGGGTTATAAGCTCAGTCCTGCTTCTGTCCTGCTGGGAAGTCCTGGGGCAAGTCATTCCCTGTGCCTCTCTCTGCAAATGTGGTATGGAGGTGATGGGGTGAACTTTCCTGAGAGGCACTCTGTAGATTGGTGGAAGAAGAAGCTGCCCAGCTCTGCGCCAGTGTTTCTGCACCACATGGAACACTGCAGGTGGGGTGGGGAAGGGAAGACTGCCTTCCTTTCCCTGCTGCCCTCTCCCCTGCTAATAGGCTTGCAGGGAAGAGGGGAGCAAGTGTCTAAACACTGGTGCAAAGCCACGGGTGTGCTACACAGCCTGACATAAGCTTGACCTGATTGGCAGAGTGGCAATGGGAACTTCACCTGGTCTCATATCATATTGTGTGTGTATCTCGGGTGGGAGACACCTGGTGAGGGTTGCTATGGCACTGCTAAAAGGATGGCAGAATGTATGGGTTTTTCGATGAGACCAAATAGAAAAGAGCTTGGGGTTTTTTCCTTTCTTCTGCGTATTAAGTGGAAGAGAGACAAAAGTGTTCCACATACACATATTCCAGGAAATATTTAAATAATTGAATTTTTCCTTTTTTGCATTTGTTTTTAATTTTCTAAAACCATTAAGATTTATCACATTTGGAATGACAGTTCCACCTGTGTTTGAGCTCCATTCTTGTTCAAACAGATAGTTTGCACATGCCAAGAAAAGAGTCCTTAAAAACACCCATAGCTTATAAAGCTTTTCCTTTTTATGCTTCTCTTGTGATCAGCCAGAAAATCAGCTGTCAGTAACAGCTATCATAGTGGTAGCATCTGAATATTGTGTTTTGATATGGTGTTGATTGTAAGAATCTATGAGGATCGCCTGTTAAATTTAAAATTGTTTCTAGAATTTGATTTTTCTGCAAAATGAAAAGACAATTGTGTTTGTTCTGTCAAGATACAGTTTGATGACATAGAGAGGCTGTGTAATCATGGTTTTTTTCCATGTTTTCTGATGTGAACATATTGACTATATTTTCTTTATTCTTGTACATTTGTAAATTGCACATTGTTCTATAGTAATTTTACCCGTCATTTCTCTTGGATGTGCTGCCTTATTTTGTACTGTACATTCTGGCTATATTTATTTCACTCTTTTAAAATGTATCTGATTAAAGATAAATATTACCATCATAAATATGATGGTTTAGCTCTTTTTTTTCCCTAGGGAAAAAACATGTAACCAGTACAACCTCTGGTTTCACAAATGAAACAATTCAAAGTGGGCTTATTCCTGAATCTGGGCCTTGCACACAACATTGAGATCCACAGAAAATCCTTCCACTTTGCCTTATTGTAAAAAGCCTATTGCCTTTAATCTCAGTGCTTTTCATTAATCTCCATGCACAAAACTGTGCCCCAGTGTCATGAGGAGCTCACTTAGTTTTGTATCATATAGTATGCCGTTTGTTAAACTGAAGTTGGCTTTTCAGTCATGTGACAGGTATGTAAAGATGTTTACCAGTGCTCTTTGTGAACTTGATTTTGAGTTCTTACCTTTTTGAGGAAATTTGTTTTAGGACAAAGTGCATCACATAAACTCACTGCTTCTACTTTCTCTTTTCTGTCCCATTCTTCCTCTTCCAGACCAGGATGAGAGAGCAGCAGAGCTCAGCAGGGAGCAGAATGAGAAGACCATTCGCAGCACACAGACTGCTCTCCGCAATTTCCGAGAATTCCTCATTTCCAAGTACCCCTCTGAGACCCGTGAGATCTATGTCATCCCCTGCAAAGAGCTTGATGCCTATCTTGCATCCTTCTTTGTGGATGCTAGACAAAAGGATGGGTCTGAATATGAGCCAAACAGTCTGGCCAACTATCAGTGTGGACTGGAGCGGTATCTCAAAGAGCACAGGTATGGATACAGTATTACAAGGGATAAGGAGTTCAAGAGGTCCCAGGAAGCTCTAAAGCAAAAGCAGATAGAGCTGAGGTGTAAAGGCAAAGGAAACAAGCCACACAAATCCATGAAGCTTACCTTTGCTGATGAGCTTATCCTGCGCAAAAGAGGCTTATTGAGCAGGTACAATCCTGAAGGGCTTCTGAACCTAGTGTGGCTGAACAACACTAAGGCGTTTGGACACTGCACGGGTTTCCATGGGTCCACCCTCAAGTGGGGAGACATCCGACTGCGGGTGACAGAGACTGGGTTGGAGTACCTGGAGTGGATGGGGCCAGACAACGGGGATGTGAGTACCAAGAGCAAGAGAGGCGGGACGGACTCGCGGGTGTACGCCACCCAGCACTCCCCACAGACCTGCCCCGTGCAGGACTACAAGGAGTATGCCCAGAGGCGCCCTCCGGCCATGCGCTACGAGGATGCGCCTTTTTACCTGTCCATCAAACCCGTTGTCAACTTGGCTGCACTTCACTGGTACAACTGCCAAGCCCTGGGGAAAAATAAGCTTGCCAAGATGGTGAAGACAATGTGTGAGAAAGGGAACATCCCTGGCCGCAAGACCAACTTCAGTGTCTACCAGAGCTGCAGCACCCTCTCAGAAGCTCAGAGCAACCAGCTGGTGCTGATCTGCAATAACTTGAGCCAGCAGGCTGCCCAGTCCATGGCAAGCCACTCTAATACTGGCAACTTCATAGTGTCAGCATCCTATGACTCATCATCTGACACCGCCTGAAAGAACATCGAAACTTTTTTCTTTTCCTTTTTGTTTCAAGCATTGAATTTGTGCTCAATAATACACATCAGCTGTGATTGTACACTATTCCCCCTCTCAGCCCTCTCTCCAGTGTTAATTCACTTTATAAAAATATATAAACGTATAATATATTTTTCTTTCTACAAATAAGTCAACAGAAATAGTTTAGTATTACTAACAGTATTTATAGTGTTAATGCAAAAATGGAAGGTACTTATGGGTTATAATACAAATGCAGATTTTAAAAGGATAGAAATGGTTCTCAGGCAACACAAGATAGACTGAAAATACCATTTTTAACATGCACACATTAATGAGTGTAAATCTCCAGGGAGGCTTACGCAGCAATTCTGTTCTAAAGCATTTTTTCAACTTAGTATTGTAACATGACCTCCCACAGTGGAGGAGACAAACTTAACATTGGCTGCTGCTTCTTACCTGCTAGCTTATTCTTGATCAGCAAGACCAAGAAATAAGAAATGCATCAATGTAAGTTCACAAAACCATTTACAGCATTTTTGTCTGTTTTTATTATGTTTCCTGAGGCTCATTTACACTACAAAAATCCTGAAGTCAGCTAAATGCCATTTTTAACTTTTGGTATGTTGATTTTCTGGGATCAAAATGTTGCTGGTGTTTAGGCTAAAAAGTATTGTTTTCAACAATATGCAAAAGTATAATGGCAAAACCATTGTCACACATAATTTCACCTCTTTAAGTATAGGTTGTTAGTATTTTATCAATGTGTGTATGTAATGTAAAATCTGTTGACATAGAGCACTCTTTCAGTATTCTGGGAAAATGAACAGTACAGAAAAATCTGCAGTCTTATCCCAGCTGTACAGAAGAATGACGTCAACTATGTCTTAAGCCATCATTTGAAATCCACAAAACAATAGAGAGTGTAATTTCTACAGATATTTTTAAAGAAATTCTACAGAGAGGTAAAAAGCTGGATAGTTTTAAGTGCTGGAATACCAATTTAACTTAGCTACACATCATCTGTTTCCATTGCAGACAATGGAAAATGTGCATGTGAATCTGAAGGCAGAATTTGGACCTTAAAGCCTTGAAATAACAAGTTCTACTGTTCTACTTTGTAATGTAGTTTTTCTACTACAAGTATGGGAAAAACACTAACAAATTCACTATTTCAGTGAACAGTCATAAGTCTTGACACTTAAAATTAGGAACAGTACTTTTCAAGTAAATAAACTTAGTTTAAGTTCCACAAGGATGTGCGAGGGCTGTGGTGAGGCTTTAGAAAAGTCAGCTGGGGTAATTGAGTTCCTCCTGAAGTCAATGAAAGACAGCCTTGGCTGACTTCTGCTGGGTATTGGACCAAACAGCCTTTGGAGAGGCTTTCTTGTTCTGCAGTTTTTAATTGTTGTGTTTCTTTATGCTTGTTTGTCTGTATTTCTTCACATTCCTGCATATCCTTCAAATTCTTTAGATCTGCAACTGTGCAATGACTTTAATCATCACTAATTCCAAAGAAGAGGTGAAAGAAAGGTAGCAAATAGAAATAGAAGTAACCCACCTAGCACTTATAGACTTTTTTTCTGTGTTCCTAGGATGAAAGGTTCCTGTGTGAGAGAGGGGTGGCAGAGTGTCTGCACCTCACCTAAGCCTTACTGAAGGTATGTTTTGGGGATGAAATAGGTAGCAGATGTGACACTGAAAAGCCTAAGGGCAGAGATTTCTACTATAATAAATATCTGTCCTTCCAGGAAGCTTTATGCAGGTGACACAACCTGGCTGTGATCTCTTTTTCTTTCCACATGTAGCAAGGCTGGTAAAAGGTCTGGTTTCCTGTGTCTGACACTCCATGGTAGTGTAGCCACCAGTTCTACAGTCTTCCATTTACTATCTGCTGTCTCTCAGGGTAGGCAGTGGAGTGGTGGGCACAATCAGTTGTTCATATTATAAAGCCCTCCTTTTGTAACTTGTCTTTGGGACTTGAGGCCAAATTATGACTCTACTGAAGTGATTGCAAGCTGTGTCTGTGACTTTCAGTGCCATGGCATATCTGACTTGTTGGTGAAGGAGACAGAAGCACAGAGAGATTTCAGGTGAAGGCAGAAAGACAGCTGCCCAGTTTCTAGATGAGGCCAGATATCTGATTGCTGTTTGTACTGCCTTGCCTTTTCACAGCAGTGCTTTTAGTATGATACAGTGAAAAATAGTTTTGCAAGACCACTGTTGCTCTGGGATTTCTTTACTGTTTTCCACTGAGGACCCGCGCAGCGGTGCTTAGTATGTGCTGGAGCATGAGCATTCCGTGCCAAGGACCTCTCTCAAAGTGCCCACTGAGAGCTCAGCCATGAAGCCGACCTCGGGAAGTCTGGTTTCTCTTTCTCCCCACTGTACTCATCTCAGCACTTCCCAGTGACAGCTATTGCAGTATCTGACATAGTTCCGTACATTTCCTTTCCTGTTTTGCAGTGAGGGGATGGGTATCAGCTGGCCTTTGTGGGGCAGCAGATCTCTGTTTCCCGCCTCTCCTCCCCTGTCCAGCCCACCCCTTTGCCCGAAGGAGGCCAGTCACTGGCAGTACATGTGCTGTGCTGCAAGCAGCACTTTGAAGTGTTGCTTCACATCAGTGCTGTAATTCAGCCTCAACACACATCTCAGAAGAAAGAAGACTGGCACTCCTGGGTTTTGAACTGAGAGGTCAAAAGAAGCATTTCCCATGACTTTTTGGCTCTACATGCTGCCTAAATTGTTGATTTAGGCAGTATTAGGATGGTTTGTGCTGATGTCCAGCAGCAGTGAGGCAGCATCTCTGGTGCCCTTGACTTAATGGGGCACATGAGCAACCTTTGCTTGTCTGGTTACGGGATAAGCATTGGCGTGTGTATGCATATTGTGATAGCCTCAATATTATCACGAGGGAGGCCAGGGCCCAACTGGAATTAAATCTGGCCTAGGACATTAAGGACAACAAGAAGGATGTCTTCAAATACATCAATAACAAAAGGAAAAGGAAGGATAATATGGGCCTGTTACTAAATGAAGGAGGGACCCTGGTAACAGAGGACGTAGAGAAGGCAGAATTACTGAACGCTACCTTTGCAATGGTCTTCACTGGCAACACCAGCCCTCAGGGATCTCTGACCCAGGAGATCAGGATAAAGGAATGGTGGAAGGGAGACTTTCCCTTGGTCAAGGAGGGAAAGGTGTTGGAGAACACCTAGACATTCACAAGTCCATGAACCCTGACGGGATGCATCCACAAGTGCTTAGAGACTTGGTGGACACCGTACCTGAGGCTGCTCATGGTCACCTTTGAAAGGTCATGGAGAGGTGCCTGCAGATCAAAGAAAGCAAATGTTACCCCAGTGTTCAAAAGGAAAAAAAGGGAGCCCAGGAAATTACTGGCCAATTAGCCATACCCCAATCCCTGGAAAGGTGAGGAAGTGCCTCATTCTGGAGACCACTTCTGTCCACGGGAGAAGTTGATCAGGATAGTCAGCACTAAAAGTAAATCATGCTTGACCAACCTGATTTGCCTTTCACAATTAAACAACTGTGTGGATGGATGAAGGGAGAGCAGCAATCTTGTCTACCTCAACTTCAGTGAGGCTTTCGACATTGTCTCTCATAGGCAAACTCAGGAAGAGTAGACTGAATGGGAGGACAGAGAGGTGGATTGAGAGCTGGCTGAACAACAGATCCCAGAGTCATAATCAGTGGCACAAGCTCTAGTTGGAGGCTTGTTCCTAATTGTGTCTCCCAAGGTCCATAGTGGGCCCAGTCTTGTTTAATTTACTCATCAATGACTTGGATGAAGAGCAGAGGCCTCCTCAGCAATTTCACTGACAGCACAAAGCTGGGAGCAGTGGCCGATAGCCCAGAGGGCTGTGCAGCCCTTCAGAAGGACCTCAGCAGCCTGGAGAGATGGGCACAGAGGAACCTTCTGAAAGTCAACCAAGGCAAGTGCAGGGTCCTGCAGCTGGGGAGGAGCAACCCCAGGCACCAGCACAGCCTGGGGGTGACCTGCTGGGAAGCAGCTCTGTGGAGAAGGAGCTGGGGGTCCTGTGGACAACAAGCTCTCCATGAGCCAGCAGTGCCCTGGTGGCCAAGAAGGCCGGTGACATCCTGGGCTGCATCATGAAGAGCAGCGCCAGCAGGCTGAGGGAGATGAGCCCTGCCCCTCTACTCAGCCTTGGTGAGGCCTCACCTGGTATGCTTTGTCCAATTCTGGGCTCACCAGTACAAGAAAGGCATGGAACTCCTCCAGCAGGTCCAGTGAAAGCCAACAAAGATGATTAAGGCACTGGGACATCTCTCTAATCACACACAGGAACAGATTGCCCAGAGAAGACTCACCCTCACTGGAGATACGCAAGAATTATATGGAAACAATCCTGTGCTGTGTGCTTTAGGATGACCCTGCTTGAACAGGGAGCTTGAAACAGATGACACACTGTGGTTCCTTCCAACCTTATCCATACTCTGATTCTGTGATTATAGGAATAGTTTTGTTCTGCTTTGTGATTATCTGTAGTAACTCCAGCAGTGATGATGGCAGATTGCCCAGTAAATTCTGGTGGGGCAGCCCCACACAGACTACTTGTTAAAGAAGTTTATGGACAGAATAGGAATATGGACAGAATATGATACCCATGTAATACAGTACAAAAAAAAACTTACTAGTTTTGAAGGGCATTTAATATAACCTATTATTCAGTCTTATTTGTGGACAGTTAAAGGAATTGAGTGACCGCAGTTTGTGTAATTGCCATTTGTTTTTAGGCTGTGAAAGGTTATTAACTGTCTGGGAGAGAGACTTTGGGTTTAAGCTACTCTCATGGTTTTGTCTAATACTGGTAGGAGAGTACATGTAGATCTCGTTATTTTAGGTGAGAGAGGACAACTCAGTTATTTGCAGTTTTGACTGAGGGTATCACACCTGCTTTGGCAGCAAGTTGCAAGCTCATAGCAATGGTGGGCACCTTCCCTGGTGCTAAGATACAGCAGTGTGGCCATGGGCTAGTGCTGCCAAGTCTTACCATCCTATCCCTCTGGCTAAACAAAGAACTGTGGTCTCCAGCCTTGGCTTTTGTTACTGAGCACCTCTTACCATGAACTCAAGGGCAGCTGGCAAAGCACTGTCCTGCTCCTGTCCAGCACAGGCTGTATGATGGTGATTGGGTGCAGTGGCTGCAGTGAGGCACTGCAGGTGGATGGCTGCACTCCTGACTACATCATACTCCGATGTAAAAGCTGAGCTTTTGCTCCGTAGTGAGGCTGTGATTTCCTTAAGATGAGGATAGCTGGCTCCAAAATGGGGCTTGCTTTTCTCCTTTCTTTTTCCTTCTTTTTCCTTCATTTTTTTAAGCACTCACATTACGTCAACTTGATGTTAGACCTTGTTGGTGAGTGATTTCAACTCAGCTCCCCAGCAGAAAAGACAGCAAAAAAAAGGGGGAAGTCAGATAATTTTCTGCCAATGTACTGACCTGAATCTGCTAAAAAATTGAGGTGCAGACCCCATCGGGGAGACAGAGGATGGTGTTCGTCTACCAGCATCACAGAGTCGTTAGCCTGGCTGAGCTACTGCATCCCATTAGAAACATATCAAAAGGATAATGCAGATTCAGACCCTTCTGGATCATTTGTAGATATATTAGATGCCTTCAGAATTATCTACTGGCTTTTGGGAGATTTGCTCAGTGCTACCAAGAGCAAAATTTGGCCTTGAATTTAAGAGGCTGAGTGCCAAAGCACAGGCCTACACAGTGCAAAGGGGTCTGCACTAATGTTAGTGCTGACTTTCCCACGTGGCCTTCTCAGGACACCACAATAAGAGTCAAACATGGGGATTATATGTGGATGTCGCTGGACTAATCTGGATGCAGCTGTGCACAAGACATCCATTTGGATCTGTCCACATGATTGCACATGTAGATGGGCAGAGCTGTGGACACTTTGGATGGTGTAAGCTCTGGTTTTTCAGTCATCCATGCATGTATTTATGATATTGTGGTTTTGCACAATGTTACGTCTTCATGCAGTTTGTTGAAACTGAAGTCTGTGATGCCTGGGTGTCACAAACTGCCTGTTGTATTTTCAAAAATGTATTTATGCAACAAAATGTATTTTTAAGTGCAGGAGAATGAAATACTGTCATGAACTACATTGTAAACTAAATTCCAAGGGATATCTAAAATAACACCATATACCTTGTTCACTTGCATAATGCAATAATTCTATGGTAGCAGCGTCAGGGCTACAGACATAGAGGATAATCTAACAATGGAATCTGTGTCCCTGTTGCACGTTCTCCTTTATGAAGAGTATCAACAGTTTCAAGCTCTTTTTAGAAGTTGCTATGGACTGATACTCAGTCTCTACAATATTTTTACCCTCTTAGAAAGCTGTGTAGAGAGTGACACACAAGCAATGTTGTACTGTTAAGTGTTCATGTCTTAGATGTTTGTGACCAAATCTTGTTCTGCTGTTTGCGCAAGTGATGTGGGGTGGTAAGATGGGGATCAGAAAGAGCAGGTGCTGTGTCACTCTGAGCCCAGGCTGCCCTAAGGACCGAGACAGCCTTAAAGGAAAGTGAGATTCCTGTTGCACTAGGTTTCTTCCTGTTCAGCGCATATTTTACCCTTTCTTGTCATCATGTCTGTGTATATCCCATAAGTGAATTGACTGACCTGACTAGCACATGTGGTGCCTGGGCTGATCATTCCATCTAGCAGTCAGCTGCAAATGATTGTGATTGACTGATCTTCCCCAACCCCAACAGCTCCACTCCTCTCACCTTTCTGATCCTCAAATATTCCTCCTTCCTGGTGTCTGCACCGTGGGGCAGGGGGACCGCTTTGTGCAGGGCTGCTCTTGGCTGGGAGCTCTGCCCATCAAGTGACCTTGTGCTTTGGGGATAACGTGCTCAGGGCGGCCCACCTCGCATGGGATATGTGGGATTATGGGATACTGTGTGGGAGCACTCTGGAGGCTCGCATCTCGCATGCTGGAAGCACTCTCCTTCCCTCATCTGCTTTTTGTGAGAGGCTTTCAAGTCATGAAATGACTTGACATGGGATTAAATTTACTCCTGTGTGGAGGACCAGGCCCATGTCTGTGTGCTGTGTAGTCCTCCACTGACATAATGGACTGGCAAATAGCACTGAGATGACTGGTCCTCAACATTATGCAACTTTTGGGCTCCCTCTGTCATGGAGAGGAGTTCAGCTCATGGTGCAAACAACAGGACATTGGGACACATCCAGCTCCCCGAACTTCCAGAGGCAGCATGAACGTGTGTTAAAAAAGAGAACCTGCAGGATGCCGATTTGTCATTTTATTTGCCTGAAATGAACCAGTTCATCCCTGTGGGTTAGTGCAGAGAAGGACTTCTCACTATGAAACATGGCAGGAAATGGGTCTACTCTTTAATGAGGGTTCTTTGCTAAATGTCACCCTGGAGAGATAGCTACTTTGCTCTCCTTGTTCTTAAGGGGCAGGATGTATTTTCTCTTATTTCTCTGCTTTCCTGCTTGTGCTGAATGTGCACTCAGTGCTGAGGAACAGTGGAGAGAGGAGACCATCCATTATGAAGTATGGCTGTATTCCTAGCCAGAAACTTGGCACTGCACTTTCATGGTGATGGTCCCCATGTGCTGAGCTATGTCTTGGTGGTTGTGGACACCGTAAGAGCTGGTGTCTTCCAGCTGTCTGTTTGCTCTGTGCAGAGCCAACATGAAGGTTGCAGCATGATTCTCCAAAAACAGAGAGCCCAAGGGCAGCTTTTCAAGGACATGCCTGTCAGCTGGGCATCTGCAAGCCAAGAAGGGAGAAGGCCTTAAGCACAATTAAATGATGATGCTCTCCAAAGTACAGCATGCGAAAAACACATGAGGCTGTGCTTGATCTCTTCAAGGGTTTTGGAAGGCTAAGGGCCCCCAGGGACATCAGTGCTCCATCTCTTTCACAGGAGTGTAACCACAGCCAGTGGAGGAGTGGCCCTTCCGAGGACACATCCACATTCTCTGAGCCCCGATGAGTTGCATGGTTGCACTGCTTCCAGCTGCACTCCTGCAAACCAGGTTCCAACCTGTTCCTCCCCACTGCACTGTGGCTGATGCCTGCAAAGCCCTGCTGCCATTGTTGTCCAGCACCTTGACTCTTCCTGGAAGCAGCAGAGGCATTTACAGTGGCAAAATCCTGCAAAGCTGTGAAGCCCCAGAGCCCAGAGACACCTCTGAGTTTGCTGAAAAGTTTGACGCTGTCCTCTCAAGTGGAACATATTTGAAGCAGTGGTGATATCTAAAGCTTTAATTCCTAAACGGATGTGGGAAAATATGAGTTTGCCACAAAATTTTCTTGTTACGTGAACAGATGGATTTCTGACTCGAGAAATTAATTTATTTCTTCTGTATTCTCACTCAATTGGTTAATGGTAGTGCATTTGGTAAAGCATACTAAACTCCATTTATTTTATTATACCAATACCACTAAATGAGTTGTTTGTGCATTAAAAAATGGACTTAACTGTTTCAAAGATACTAGGATGCTTTTGGCTAATCTTTTGTTCTTATGCTTAGTATTCATTAGACAGCATTTATCACTATCTGAAAAACAGTACCATTTCAGATTTCAATCTCATCTTTTGTAATTAAAAGATGTTTGTTTCACAGCATTTAAGGCACTGGTAAAGTAGGTGCTATCTTTGAAATTCAGTGGGGTAGTTTCAGTTGGAATGAGAAGAGATGTTAAGTTCTTTTAAACAAAGCTGTAGGAATTGATTAGTGAGTTCTTTTTGGTTACTACTGTTTGATACAGTCTCTTAGTGTCAAGAAAATAACATAACAGTCAAGTGAAAGAAAAATCATCAAGAAAATGCGAAATGTTTAGGGAAAAAATAGAAGACTAAATGCTTTAAAATAATTAATTAATTTAACAGATACTATCTTTGCCACTTCAGCTGGTTTTCTTTTTGCTTTTTTTCTTTTATTTTTATGAACAAATAAAACTCTTTGACATTTCTCATGCCTAGAATTTGATCTGTTTGCTGAAAGTTGTAATCTTACTGAGTTGTAATCTGCTCTTGTTATGATTATAGCATGTTCTCAGCTGGCCTAGATCATGTGTAGCTTTATAGTCTGCTCCATATTGCTCCTGCTGGGATTCCTCTCTATCTTCTACTATCACACATTTAATTCACTTCATATATGTAAATTTCCAGCCTGAAAACAAAGCGATGCAGGACACATTGCCTGACTATCTTCAGTGGTGGATATAGAAATCAAGGATCAATACTAAATGGCTTCAAATTGATTTTTAGTAACTTTTGTGTATGGAGACAAATATCCTAGTGTCTCTAAGGCGAAAGGTGCACTGAACACTGACTGCAATGTCATTCACTTTGTGAAGGCCTTTGTTTTCTGCCTGGTGCCTATGATTCAAATCTTGGAAGCTTTGCCTTCTTCAGGAGCTTTCTCTGTCAGCAGCTTAAAAGACTGAGTTCCTCTGCACAAGGCTGGGGCCATGGATGTGAAATGCAGGTGCAGAAGTATCCGAGGCATTCAGAGATGTGCAGACAAAATGTGAAATGAAATGTCTTAATGAAATCTGAAAGCTGTCAGGGGAGGAGATGGTGCAAATCTGATTTTGCACCTATTTATGGCAGTACCTGCAAGCTGGGTGGTGCTGCTGCCAGAGAGAATTTGGTGCCACTTCAGCAGAGTGCTGTGAGAAGTGTGTGCCCTTGCCTCTGCTTCCACCAAGCTCGGGCTGTTCCTGCACTTTCCCCCCCAAGCACATGACTAGCCCCACTGGAAATGAGTCTGAGGTGTGCAGGAGGGGACATCACTTGACCATAGATGTGTGTCAATGCTTGTTTTTGTCCATGTGACACATCCATCTCAGGGTTCATCTCGAGACCCGTCCCAGCAGAAAAACTACTCAATACTGGAAGAAAAGAAGTGACAGAATATCCAAGTGCAGTGAAAAGCAGTGGAAAGGCAGTGGAAAAGCCTGGCAAACACAATGGAAGTTTTTGTCCTTTTTTCTAAAGGCGGCAAGCGTAATCCTTATCCTTTAATATCCTACTTCGTTTTACACCAGAATTAGAAAATCTTTTCCATTTGTATCAATTATCTGCAGGCTTTAACTCTGCTTTTGAAAAGCGTTTTTGCTATGACAACCCTTAGTCTCATGGTGAGCAGTGCTAGGAGGAACAGCTAACGCAAGGATTTTGTCTTCCCCTGCATGCAATCTTTCTAATCTTTTAATGTGAATGTATTTTTTGCCATTTTGTAAATTGACAAGATTAGCACAGTTTCTTCCAAAACAGCAGTTGACAAACATATTTTGCTTAAGTATAACTAAATTTCCACCTAACTGAATTCTCCATAGTGACCAATTCATTCTTAGAGTTAAAGCTCTAAACGTTAACACTCACTGACTGACTTTAACAACTATTTTTAAGAACAGTTTGTAAAACTGTTTGTAGGTATAAAAAAACCTTTTGTTTATGAAAAATATTACACTGTCTTGAATAATAATAATAATAATAATAATAATAACTCTATGCATTGTGTAATTCAGTGATGTTGCTCTTGGAATTTTGCATGTCTTCTAGATGTTCTGACATTTGTATGTTTATGTGGTACTTGTAAAAATCCTAACCATTGCTACTATAATCACCACCATTTTAGGTAAGTGAAAATTGTACTATGAAGCTGTGCCAGGATTTTTGTGTGTCATACTAAAACTGCATTCTGCTGATCATTTCTTGGTTTATGCCAGTATTTAGTGCCTTCTGTAGAAGGAATCAATATGTTGTGGTAGATGGGATGTGCCAAATTTCTAATATCTTGTCTGCACAGCTTATCTGTCACTTACCAGCTTGAAGCTTAAAAAAGAAGTAAAAGGAAAAAAAAAATTAACTCTCCATCTTTCTTTCAAGTGTCTTCTCATTGATTTTAATTTGGAAAACCTTTAATAGAGCTGAAAGGAAGCCATGTTCTCCTGCCACACCTCCTACAGCAGCAGTCTGCCAACTGTGAGGGGTATGAGGGAATGTGTAACACCATTGGTAATGGATCTAATGAATAGCCAGACCTGCTCAAGTAATTTTGGAGCATGCTAAAACACCATTTAATTAAAGCAGTCTTCTGATTACCATAAGAAACTGTTTGCTCTCATAGCAGTTGTGAGCTGGCTCTTGTAAACAAGTGTCAGCTTGGTCAAGTGGTGGATTCCAGTCTCTGCTCTGCCTCTACGGAAGCCGCACATTGCTGCCAAATGAGACTTGGATGAAAGTCAAGCCCAAGATTTTTGGTCTTTCTTTCCAACTGCTCACATGGCAGACAAGCCCTGTTTATCAAAATTCTGACATTGCATTTTCAGTTCCTCTTCTACCCTCTGCCTAAAATCTGGCAGTATTGTAAATGCACACAAGCATATGCATTTGTTTTGATCTTTGTAAGATTCTGACAGGCTGAAATTGTATCATACTGTACTCATACAATGAACAGGCAAGAGGGAAATGTGAGATACCTCTGGTGGATTTCCCAGCCACCACGCACGGTTCACTGTACCTAGACTGGTCTTTCAGATATTATTTCAATCTCTGTTGAGACATGAAGGCTGTCTTGAAAAGATTTTTCAAATCAAAATAACAAGTCATGAGAAAAACTGCATGACTGGGAAAAATAAGAATACATTGAGTTCATCCTTAGAAGTATTGGTCTGAAGTCATCTCTGTCTCCAAGCAGGAAAATTGACAGCCCTTGTGATGTAAAACACTTCCAAAAGTTAACATTTATGCCAGATTTTTCAATGTCGTTGTTCCTTTTAGTGATACCCAGGACATTTACAAAAGGCAATATTAAAAGAAGCATACAGAATACACTGAAAATTATCTGGTGTAGTAGGTTGCAAGCTGGTCCCCCAAAATCTGATGAATTCAAAACTCTAGCTGAAGATTAAAACCTTTCACAAGTGATAGAATATTGAAGAGCCTTTTGCAGCACCTCAGTTTCTATCAGTTGGAGGGAATAGGGCTCTCTTCAGAAATGTTAGGTCCTGTAATTTCCTTTAAAAACTGGAAGCTTCTTCAGACTTGCTTTACCAGATGAGGAGCCAGCTGGGACTAGTTACAGTGTGGTTCTCCATTGTTTTGGTTGTCTAGTAGCCATTTACACATGAACATGTGCTTCCACTAGTATGAGTGAAGAGTTTTCACTCCACAGAACTCCTGCCTGTGTGGCAGGAGTTAAATATTAAATATTCAAGGCATGGTCTTTCATCCTATGTTTCTTCTATGTATGAGTAGATCAGAGTCTCAGTGGTCTCACCATTGCACTAATTGTCTTACCAACTTGTCTTTCTAACTTCTATGTGTTGGCCTAATTTGCCAAAAAAACAATCAGATTTCAACACAGCCGCTGTTTTTTCCCCATCTTCTTATTTTCCATTGTGAAGCTAGGTATATCTGCGTTATCTTCAGCTTAGATTGAGTCAGAAAAGCCATCAACATCCTTTATTCCCAGTTTGCACACTGGAAATGCAGTATAGGTTCTATAGGTGCAGACATGATCTAGCCTGCTGCCTGTGGCATATCAGTCTCTAGTTGCATTTGTTTGCTTTTCACCACAATTAATCAGTTTCAAGATGCAAATTAGATTATATTAATGGTGTGCTGGTTTAGATACCACCTTCCAATCACAGTGATTCCTTCAGTGTACATACTGTCAGTCCTGTAATTGCATTTTGTCTGACTTGCATTATATTGCAGGACCAGCTTTCCTTTTTCCTTTTAAATATAGCTTAGCCTATGCTGCTAAAAGGATCCAGGAAAGAATTATCTGTCCAAACCCCAGTGGAATTTGGGACCTAGCTTTTTTTAGACCCCCTTGCAAGCCCCAGCTGTAATCAACTATTTAAGGCAGAGATTTTAGCATGAGGAGTGCTGTGTATCATCCACTCCAAATGCAGTTGCCTGTACACAGGGCACCTTCTTACTCAGATCCCTTGTTTCTGCACTTGTGAGATTAACTGAACAGAAATTTACTAGGGAGAAGTAATGTTTTGATGCATTTTAATGCATTAAGCTCTGCAAATCTAGAAATCTGGGGGGAAGGGAGAGATTACTGGATCATTTTCTGAAAATGTGACTAACATTGTCAAGTTTTTCAATTAGTCCATTTTCAATTAACTGTTTGGCCCCATTGTCCTCAAATTACCCTATTTCTGTACTTGCACAGCATCAGGAGAAAAACAAGCAAAAGGGCTTTTTGGCTGTAAATGAAGAAGGATTTCATAACCCATTTTGAACCTCAGATCTCCAGTGGTGTTTCCATGGCTGGTAATTCTTTTACTCATCAACTGGATAAGTTTTGACGCATGTGAATGTCATATTGCCATTCCTGCAGCATATTTTCAAGTAGCAAACTTCATACCTGGTAAGCTCCTTCACTGGTGAAGATTGATATGGTCAACAAAGTTGTCTGTCACTTGTGTCAGTTAAATTTTTTGTTGTTGTTGTGATGTATTTTTCTTCTTCAAGGCACTCCACTGTTCGTTAATGGGGATAGACTAAACAAATGTGTATTGTACTGTTGTCTGCCACAATGTCTTGAAAAATATTCTTTTAAGTATTTGAGTACAGAAGTGCCCTCAATAAGAAGAAAATAAAGACCAAGAGGGTTTTTTTTAGGTGGTATTTATGAGTTTTCTCTCTTGCTTAGTTCTCAGATAGTTAGGCTTTTGAAAATAATGGATTCGGTTTGTGCTAATTGGAGTATGACATTCACTGTTACTGGTCTGTAAATTCCAGAGATATTTAGATCTTTATTGCACTTCACCTCCATTTTTATTCTCTCATTATAATCTTTAAGAAATCTGATTCTGCTGCATTGGTTTCGGTGTCTGTACAATGTTTGCTACTATTTTAGTGTGACTTTGTATTTTTGATTTTTAAAATTTATATTGGTACAGCTTTAACTTACAGAAATAAAGACCATTTAAAATAAATCAAAATAGTCATTGATGTCTGTGGTAAGTGCATGCTTTATTCACAGTATTTTGTCTGTAATTAGGTATAGCAACCAAGTCTTATGTATTTAATAAATTGTTTTCTGCAAAGTTGACTCTTTTCTTTAATCAAGTGAAAACAATTTATGAGGCATTTTGAAGCATGTTGTATAAAAAAAGCATGTGTCTCATGTTATTCATGTATGAGTATCTGCATAGCTGGGGAGTTCCCACGCACCTGTGCTGCATTTTCATTAGGAGAGTCTAAATCAGCTGACCAAGATATAGTTGCTGTCATACCCTCCTAACTTCTGGGGTTTTGTTTCAGGAAAACAGTTAAACAATTGCTTAAGTCCTTCCCTGCTCAGGAATGTACTTAAAAGCAAGCTTGACTTAAACCATGTGTTTATTTCATCTCAATATAGTAGGACTGAAAGGCTACATTCTTAGAGTCATTATGGAGAGCCTTTTGGAAGTCATTTTCCTGAACCTCAATTCCAAGGTACAATTTGGCCTGAAATTATTTATTTTGCATGCAGAATTTCAGCAGTAAGGTCTGCTTTCCACATTGTTTTGTTTTAAAGTTCGTCTAGAATAAAGTGTGAATCCAAGAATATGCATCTTTTAAGGCAAGCTTGTCAGATGTGAAGTTTTTCTGTTCAAGAGGTTTTAAAATGAAAAGACCAGAAAACTAAAGCTAATAAAGCCCCTATATTATGAAAGATCCCAACTGGAAAAGGTCAATGTCTAGAGTTCTGCCAAAGGAACATGAGAAAAAGGAAAAATCCAAATCTCCTTGAAAAGTGGTATCTAGGGAACAGCAATGTGTGTTGTTTCTAGGACATCAATGCAGGATAGTGCAGGATAGTAAGAGGTAAGTGACATCATGGGTGAGGTATAGAGGAACATGCTTTTCACCAGGTATTCTGGGAATGAATTTCCACCACCTGGCAAATTCTGCTAAAAAAAAAATCCATTCTTGATGCTTGGTGCTAGCAGATGGACTGTGCTCATAAAACACGTAAAAAGAATCCTGTCATCTTTGACATCTGCTGTTTTCCCAGTAACAAGTGGAAGGAAGAAAGGAAGACTTTTTGATGATGAGACAGGGAAGTTACACATGTACACTAAACCTGTTGGATTAAACTTTATAGCTTGTATTAAACTGTCTGCACAGAGGTAGAAGATAATGAGCTTCTGTTGGTCTAAAAGTGAGTATGCAGTGGGTGGTTAATGGTTAAGGTGTTTAATGCAGATTCAGGTAAGTAAATTGGCAAAATTCTGGTACCTCAGCTACTTTCACTTTTCCCTTTGTACATTGATTAACTTAGATTGCCACTTGAAGAACTGCCGGGCTCCCACAGCCAGTGGAATGGCTGGATAGCCAGCAGCAGTGTGCACATGCTGGCAGCATATGAGATGCTTACTTTGCTGCTTCTCTAAAAAACTAGAAGGAAATGACACCTGGAGGAGCTTTAAGACAAAATCCTGCATGTAGCATGATGTGAGTGGAGTTTATCAGGGACAGGTATTTTGACCGATGCAGTTTAAAGTTTTTGTCAGTGATGCAGAGTGTGGGATTGAGAGAACCCTCGGCAAGTTTGCTAAAAACACTGAGCTGTGTGGTGAGGTGACACTGGAGGGAAGGGATACCTGAGTGTGGGCTGATGCATGAAGTTAAACAAGGCCAAGAACAAGGTGCTACACCTGGACTTGGGCAATCCCAAGGACAAACACAGGCTGGGAAGAGAATGGATTGAGAGCAGCTCTGTGAGAAGGACTGGGGGTTGCTGCTGGGTGAGAGGCTGGACATGACCCAGCCATGAGCACTCACAGCCCCGAAAGGCAAACGTGTCCTGGGCTGCATCCAAAGCAGCGTGGGCAGCAGGGGAAGGAGGGGATTCTGCCCCTCTGCTCTGGTCTGCTCTGGTGAGACCTCACCTGGAACACTACATCCAACTCTGGGGCCCTGAACATAAGACAGATGTGGACCTGATGGAGCAAATCCAGAAAAGAGCCATGACAATGATCAGAGGGCTGGAGCACCTTTCTACAAGAACAGGATGGTTGGGGCTGTTCAGCCTGGAGACGAGAAGGCTCTGTGGAGATTTCATGGGTATCTTCCAGTACCTAAAGGGGTTCTAATAGAAAGGTGTTGTAGTGTGTTTTTATACTTTGTAATACTTTGAAGTAGTTTTGTTTTGTATCCCCATATTTTTCCCCAATGGTTTATCCCAGACTGTTCCCCCTCCTTTTACCTGTGTAATCCCTCTCCCTGGATGAGATCATCCCCAAACCCCCACCCTGGCTCTCTGTCAATCACTCAGCATCCCATCCCCTCCATCTAGA
>NW_005054385.1:2145041-2174717 GCF_000277835.1 Geospiza fortis
AAACCTTGGATTAACCCCTGCTAAGAGTCGGCCCTTTATCTTCTACCCATGTCTCTGGTGTCTCTTCTGCTGCAAAGGCGACCAGCCTAGGTGCCCTTAGTACCCTCGGGGCACAAGAGAGTGTCTCCCGCTGTCGCCGTGTCAGGGCTGCCCCCTTGGTGTCTGCTGACTCGGGACTGGCCAAGGGTGCCTGAGAAGCTCCCCAGAGGGACAGAGACATTTGGCGCCCAAGGTGGGGCTCTGAGACCAACCCCAGAGCTCACGGGCGGGGCTCGGACATTCCTTCAGACTGTTCTCCAAAGCCTTTGGCCGGCAAGCTACTTCAGTAAAAACACACTACAACAGAAAGGTGCAGAGGAACTTTTCCCAAGAGCATGAGGTGGTAGGATAAGGGGGAATGCCTTTTAACCAAAAAGGGGAAAGGGAAAGCCTTTTAACCAGGTGGGGTTAGTTTAGATATTAGGAAGAAACCCTTTGCTGTGAGGGTGGTGAGACACTTGCACAGGTTGTAGATAGAAGCTGTGGATGCTCCATCTCTGGAAGTGTCAAAGGCCAGGTTAGTTGGGTTTTGGATGGGGTCCAGGAGAAGGTACCCATTTGTGGCAGAGAGTTGGAACTAGATGATCTCCAAGGTCCATTCCAACCCAAACATTTCTATGACTCTATAATTATTCACCTCAAAACTCCTAAAGTACTAGCAATAACTTTTAGTTTCACTTGTCACCGAGTCTCCTAGTTTTGCTTGTGGGGGCTGAGAAGGGGTGGAGCCTGTGGCCATGCAGGCATAGCTGGGCTGCTACTCTGTACCATCCCCATCATCGCTGGGCTGTGGCTTCAGCGGTAGAAAAAGTGAACACACTGCAGAAGCAGCACTGTTTTGTTCCGTTTCTTCCTCCGGGAACTTTCTGGGACCAGTACAGCAGACTTTGTCCCTCTCCTGCTACTGCCTGTCCCTTCCTGTCCCTCAGGAAGAATGCAACTCCAAGCAGCAAGCACAGCTGAGCCCAGCAGAGCATCATGGTGACAGTGTGGGAAGAGCCATGGGGAAGGAAAGAGAGCCTGAGCCTGAGCCTGAGCCTGAGCCTGAGCCTGAGCCTGAGCCTGAGCCTGAGCCTGAGCCCAGCCAAGCCAAACACAGCAGAGAAGACCCAAGACAAGCTGATGCTACTAAGCACAGTGGAGCCTAGCAGTCAAAATTAGATGACACAACATAGACTATTCCAGCTTTTGGGAGGTTTTTCCATCATTTTTATTCACTGTCTTGTGCTCGGGGACTGAGAATGCCATCTGAGGAGAGCATATGCCATCTCGTCTTTGTCTCAGCAGGCAAGCACGCTGAGATGAGGTAGTGAACATCTCTTGTGTGTAAAGCACCTTCCCTTTGGCATACTTTTGTTATTAGTATTGCGCTGTTTTTCTGTGTTTCTTATTTCGTTGCTGTTTGTTTTCAGTAAATTTTTATCTCAATCCACTGTTGTCTCAACCTTTGTCCCTCTCTCACTGGAAAAGGAGTGGGGGGAACAGGAACACCTTATCTGGCATTAAATTCCAAGCTATTTTTAAACCACCACACCATGCAAAATAGTAAATGAAACAGGACTGGAGAAAAACCATGCTTTCAATGTGTAGCTAGGGAAAAGCAGCAGAAGCATTGAGCGCTGAGGAGATAGGATGCCACTAGCCATGGAACCATTAACTCTGTCATACGAGATGATGCCATTCATCTGCTTTTGCAAGGAGATTTCTGTATGTCTGGACCTTGGTGAAAGACACTCAGAAATGTCCCTGAAGGCTCAGAGTGGCCAGAAGTTCTCATGCGCAAAGGGTTGCATGAAGAAATTATTGAGTAGAAAAACATCGCCCATGATACAAAAACAGAGAGCTAAGCTGTATCCTCCTCTGCCATGCCATCTGCTGTGGGGGTCACCTCTCCACAGCATCTGTGTTGTTCAGTCTCATGGGTCTGGAGCCCCTTCTGGAGACAGGTCTGTTTACACAGTTGTAAAAAGTGGTTATGAAACTATTCAGCAGACCAGAAATTGATCAGACCACATTGGTGCTGCATCAGGCCCCTGATGCTTGCAGGCCAGCAGGAAGTGTGTCCTGGCTCCCCAATGAGAGCTAGGTGGCCTCTAAACAGTATCTAAAATCCTTGTTCTTACTGGACAACAGTGGGACCTGCCAGGAGCCTGTGGTGTGTGTCAGTGTCTTTGCTGCATGTGCTAGCACAAAAAGTAGTAAGAGACAGTTGAAGGTGAGCAGAATCTGTGGATTTTCAGAACTTCCAGATACTGCAGATATCTTTATCTTCTTTATTTACAGTAGTTGTGGGGGAAGATTAGTACTTTTGCCTCCATAGAGGGAGAATGAATACAGACACTGGTTTTTCTGATGTAGTGCCACTGAGAAGGTGACTGCTGATTTGCATTATGAGCAGCAGCGGGCTCTGCATGAGGAACTGCCTGTGCTCTAGAAGAAGCATGCAGAGATGGAAAGAGACATCAGAGCTGAGCTCTAACTAGTTTTGATGGCACCTTATTAGCTCATCTGGCAACTCTCCTCTTCTTCCCTCACCAAACACAAGCACAGTGCAACTCCTGGCATCAGCATGGGGAGAGCATTAGGTGTCCAGACATTTACCATGTGTGTTTCAACTTAAATGGTCTGGCATGGAGCACTCACCAGCCATCAGATAACAGCACAGTTGTCTGCATAGATGTAGGGTGTGTGCATGCTTTGGCAAGAAAATATAACTGTTTTCTTCCTGTATCATCTCAGTGACAGACGTTTGGCAAGAGGGCTTGTGCCTGCACAGATGGCAGTGTTGTGTGATTGTGCAGGGTTTCTGCTATGAGTATGGCATCAGCTGAACCAAAAACAGATAAATTTTCCAAAGGAACCTGCCTTACGGAAGGTAAGGAAGCTCAGGTGCTGTGTGTTCACATGGCTAGCCTGCATCCCCTGAAGTGTGGTTAGAAAATAAACCCACCAGGAAGACCCAGGAAGAGGGAGACAAAAGGCATTTTAGGGATGAGGGGGCAGGACTCAGATTTAGATGCAAGATCTCCTCCTTTATCAGTTACTCATATACCTAGAGAGGCACTGAGTTTGCACAGGCAGCCTGTCAGTTACACACATAAAAATTCAGTCCTGTGGGACTTGATCTAGAATCGTCTAGTGCTGATGTGATTATAACACAGGGAACCAGTGATTCCGTGGCTCTTCTGGCTATAGGCACGCATGTTCCTGGCTACTTAATGCTTTTCCAAATTCTGTCTGATAGGTCCCAGTAAGAACTCCTTAAGGAGTGAGGATGTAGATTTATTAGTATGTCTGGGTGATGCCCCAACAGTACTGCAAGTACTCCACAAAGTATTCAGACATAATTTCAAATGCTTGGAGCATCATCTGGCTCCTGACAGGCAATGCTGGGCAAAGAGCTTTGTGGTTTGGTATGCAGCCACTGAAGTCGGTGATGGAGGCAGGATGGGAATACCCTTATCTTTAAACAGAGGCCATGAGCTGGAGTTGTATTGAACCAAGATCCCAGTTTTTTCAGGACTCTTCTGCATTGCCCAAGAATGAAAGTGATAAAGTGTTTTCTTTGGGACCAGAAAAAAGCAATTTATGCCAATAAAAAACCCCAAACAAACCAACCAACCAAACAGAAAACTCCTCAAACCCCATAAGCAAGGATGCTGTATTTCCTGGAGGAGTTGAAAGCCGGATAAGTCTTATTCCAGCCTTCTGGTGATAGAACACCCTTAGAGATGGTAGCTGATACATACTTGCCATCACAAACTGTAGTTTTATTTCAGTTTTATTTTGTTAGGCTAAGACTCCTTTTCTGAAAGCGTTAGAGCTGCACGCTGATTGCAGCAGCCATCGCTTTCTGATCTCATACACATCCAAGCCCTAGAGCAATTCATGCTATTTTTGTTGTTTATGAGGACAAAGTTTTTACAAATGGAGAGGGGAGTTTTAAACAAGTTCCTGTCTTTTGCAGCCGTTTGGCTTCAGAGAGCACTTTTACTGAGGTGCCAGCACCACAAAGCCCGCTCTCGTTGCAAGTTATTAATAATGGTTGATTAAGTCTATTACAAAATGAATTATTTATTTGATAGACACAAATTTAAACTACATAAGACTTTAACAGATGACTGACTACACAGGATAAGCAGGGAACAGTACTAGCAGATAAACAATACAGCACGAGAGTGAGGTCTCTGTTTTACATCTAGCGAAGAAATGGTATAGATTAGGATTCAGTGCATCTTACCATCCAGTTTCTGATGGGGCATACATAGGACCCTTCCTCTCAGCTTCTGGAAAAATATCCACGGAGACGCATGCAAACATCGTGGGGGAAGCCCTGCATGTTTCCAGGAAGTGTGTAGGAGGCTTCTGTTTCTGTGGAAATTTGTGTAGTCTTATATTGTAAAGCAGGTCAATGCTTTTTGGTCATCTTTTGGTCAATGATATTTAATTTTTATCTCTCTCTACATCTGCTCTCCAGACCAAGATGTTTATTCTCAGCTGGGGGTCTCAGCCCTCCTGGCACCAGAGATAACCCCCTAGGTTATCTCATCCGTATGCACCAGCTGAGGTGTTGACACAAAGGTGTGTAGTGGGAAGGAAAGGAAAAACTGATACAGACTTTAATGTTCACCACCGTGCATGTGCTATGAAGCATTCCTGAATGGCCACCCATGTACCCTGTTCTCACTGTTTCGTTCAGCACTGAGTGGCACTAATCAGAAGCTGTTACTGCAGGCTACAAAGTGTCAGAGCTCAGCTCAAACCAGACACACCACTTTTGAAGATCTGGAATATGGAAAAAGTGGGAACTAGGACTTAATTTCCTAGCGCATGATAAACCTTGCCTTGGGATGCCAGAAGCAATCTAAGTCTCTCTCTCCTGTTGCAGTTCAATAAATTGCCTGAGTGATTCTGTGATTCAAGAAACAACCTTTCATGCCAAGGCCTGTCAGAAGTTAATTAAGTGGGATTAATTGCAGTGTGAGAATATCAGTGAGGCTGGAACTATTATATCTTTCAAGACAACTGGTGTTGTATATTTAGGATCTTGATTTTAGCAGGTTGTTTACCAAAATGCTCTGGGTGCTCTCAGAAGTAGTCCTTGGATGAGCTACTGTGTGCCAATCACATAAGACGGCAAGCAGTTTGTGGGGAAATGTGGGACTGAATGTTACTGATCCATGGACTGCACAGAGAAACATCCTGGGAAGTACAAAGCCCTATGGAGAGCAGGTAGGGGGCAAGCAGTGCCTGAACAGTGGCTGCGAGAGGGCTGTAGCGAGACCCAAGGGCACAAGAGGGCAAACCTCTGTCAAGGAGACTGCTGGTGAGAGTAGCTCATCATTTCTGTGAGCACTCTGGCCTCTCTTAGCAGACCTGTCCACCTAATAACTCACCAAGCTCACAGCTCATCAAGTGAGCCAGGCTGCACACAGGCAGAGGAGGAACATTTGCCATAACCAAAGGTTTTAAACACAGCTTAGTCTAGGAAAAATGCTTGCAGCCTACCTTTCAGATGAAATTAAGTCCTGGTTTTATCCACTGACTAGTTGAAGTGTGCAGAAGAGGCGGGTCCCTTCAGCTCAGGAGACTTCTGTCCCTTGACAGACTTGCACAGCAATGTGCATTTATCACATGTGCCCTCTGTGTAGTTTTTTTCCAGCAATGTTTCTTGGAGTGTCCAGGACGAGACCCTGAGATGTCAGGGATGTGCACACCACAGACTGGGGACTCTTGTTACAGAGGAGTCCAGAGCTTAGAGGATTAGACAATGGGCCTGCATTATTAGCCTAGTAGGGCTCATCTGTTTCTCTTTCCAGCTTGATTTTCTTGCAGTGGGTCCTTCAGCTGGATTTATGCAGTTCCTTTATCTTTGATATACTATATAAACAGCAAAATCTGCAAAAATGTAAACTTCTTTTTAAAATCACATCTTCCCAGTGTGCAGCATTACACCTCTGGGACTGCAGTAACAGTCAGCAGTGGCCAAAAGAATCAAAGGTTAGAAGAAATCCAGCATCTTCCTTCCGCTGACCTTGAATGTACCACCTTTTCCCTCTTCCTGCCACACGGAGATAGTCACTGTGGGAATCACAGTCCATGGATGTTCAGAGCAACCTCTCACTGCTGAATTCATTGGGCTGCAAAATCCCATTAGTTTCAGCCCTATAAAAAGTAGACTTTAATGTATAGTGGATATAATAAAATTATAGTGGTATTGTAAAGATGCATTACTCTTTCAAAAAGGACATTAAATGTCCGAATATCAGTAAAAAAATTCTCCATGAATCCTTGGCTTTTAGTTCCTGCCTATAGGGCTGAAGCTCTCAATTTATGAAATGCACACTGCCTGTCTTCATTTAACTCATAGTATTCACCCCAGTGCACCTGTCTTTGGTGCACTGAAGCAACAGGATCTTGTTTTGTTGTGCCTAACAGGGAGAAGAAAGTGTGTATGGGTGGAAAATGCTACTTGACTATCATTGCCTGTCTGGCTTGCACAGACACCCGTGGTGGAGAGATGCACTGGCAGCACAGTGTCAGCCAATAAAGGAATAGAGAGAGTTTTTTGCTGGTACCAGTGCCAATTAAAAAAAGAAAAACCTTTGCCTTTGCCATCCTCCCACAGTTTCTACAGCAAGGCAAAAGCACAGTAACGCTGTGTTACTCCCTCTCTATTACTAGCTCTGTGTGGCAATAGATTAGCTTTTCAGCAAACTAGGGTAACTCAATATTGCTGCCTCTTAGTTTTCAGCACATAAACTCATGAGAAAGCATCAGGGAAAATTATCTTTCTTAAATTCTCCCTATTTTGTGAAAAACACATAAATTCCTACTACTCAGCAAGGGTGGCAGCATGTCACTAGGACAAGCTATTTTAATCCCCTTTCTTTATTTTTTTTCCCAGCATATTCAACTAAGCTCAACAATTTAATTCTGATGATGACTTCAAGTGCTGTGAGCCCCAGCACCACCAAGGCTATCCCCGTGCCCTCAGTGTGTGGAGATACTGGTGCATCACCAAAGGACTCAGAGATTATATGGACATCACTAAGGTCAGGAAACTTTGCAGAATACTGTTTTTTTTCAGTGCTGGGAGTCAGCCCTTCTGATAAAATGAAGTTATCATAAAGTTCAAAAGTGAAGAATTTTCAGCCTTCTTTATGTCCTTGTGGTCTTGGGGATTTTCCAAGTTTCTCTCAAATAAAACTGTAACCTTTTCTGATTTCTGTCCTGTTTCCTTCATGGTTGAGCCAGTAGCTTTGAAACCCAGGGCGATGCTAAAGGTTTCCTTTTACATAATGCTTGTGCACAACCTTAGTCTCAGGCTCTATGTCACAAAATTTCCTGCTGTTACCCTAAGGTATGATTTCTGCTTCTAGAACTATTCAGTGTAACCTTGGGCATTTGAGAACTTTTCTCCAAAAATTAACTCCCAGAAACATCAAAAACATTACCAAAAAAAAAAAGAACTTTGGCTAAGATCCAAAGTTTAAAAACCCTGCTCACATTTTTTACTAAATTTCTCTGTTAGGTTTATCTAAGATATTGGCAGGCAAAAGCAGCCAGACTGGCAGTCTGATTGCAATACTGACATCTCATGGATAAAAGAAGAAGTTGCTACTGCTTCTTCTTTTTCTCCTCACTCCTCCTTCATCTTCTTCTCCTTCTTCACCTGAAAAGTATCCATTTCTATAAGCACCGCATTGCTGTGAAAGTACAGAGTATTACAACCAAGTGGTAGGTCACACACATTTGCACAGTCACACTTCAGTGTGACTCGAAGCTTCATTCACTTCAAAAAAAAGCCAGGAATTTGGCTCCTTTCTTCTGAATCTGGATTTCTACAGCTGGTGCAAAAGTGGCACCAGCAAGTGAAATGCATATGATTTGTTTGAATACCCCTTACACTGCTTACACAGGATTTCATTGCAGCTTCTTCCCAAAACTCTAAGGCTGCCAAGAAACAAATTTCTGAGGAAGCATGGAAGCTGTTGCAGGGTTCTTCAGAGAGAGCAGAGAGAAGCTCTTAATGTGTTTTCCCCACCTGTGATGCATTTCTTTTCCGAAAATACATTGTAATACGTTTCCCCTTCCTCTTATTTCCAATCCCAGCAGTGAAGGTGAGTGAGCCCCTGGAGGACTTCTATATCACCATGAAGAAAACAGATGGATCTGACTTTGTAGCCACATCATTCTGCACTATCCATCTAGGCTTGGATCAGATCCTCAGGAATGCTGGTGGCGGCTTTCTCCACCACCAGCAACACCTTCAGTTCTTCCACAAGAAAGCTGAAGAATAAGCCTAAGGTCTTGAGCAAGGCATGTCTGATGACTGCTTCCACAGTGTCTACTTGTTCCTTGTTGACGAGGAGAGGTGTGGAGGATAGGATGCCTGGGAGGTGACAGCCCCATAGCCCTGCTCTCCTGGGGGAAATACTGCAGCCAGGACCTGAACATGCAAACCTTGCAGGAGAAGGCAGGCAGAGAGTCTGATGACATTGAATTGCTGAGAGACTCCCAGAACAGGTTATTTTTTGCCAGAATGGCAGCAGGAAGCAAGAAAACAGGCAGAAACTGTTGGACTGGAAACCTGGAGCACTGTGAAAATTTTACTTTTGTTCCTTCACTAAATGTTTCCAGGAAGTTTTTCCATCTTAGCGTCTAAGACAGAGCAACTCTGCCCTCTGTCTGCTCTCAGCACCCAGCATCCCAAGCAGTCTCTAGGATGATGTGAGCAAGTTTAGCTGCTTTCAAACAAGAGAAAAAAGTGGAATGACAGGAGAGGGCAGAGGAAGGCAGAACATGCTGTGGTCCCATTTTGGGGATGAATACTGATTTTTTTCTGAAGAGCTGGGGAGCAGTGTTCTCCTTCATCACTACCAGGGCTTCCAAGGAAAGAGCTGGTGCAGAGCTTTTTCTTCATGGAGGCAGGTAACATGTATATGATAGATTTTCCTCCCTAGTAAGCATACCTAGGAGAAAGGAGACTGAGTTTGGGGACCAAGAACCCCTGAAGCTTAAGTGCTTATGCTTTCAGAGCCACTGTACAAAAATTACTTTCTTGTGAATCATATTTTTTAATGGTTCACACATTTGTACGCTTGTTTGGCATATTGTAAATACAGTTATTTTTCATTACCTGATAATTTACACTAGATCTGTAGGCACTGATATAAACTACTACTGGTTTACCAATTAATAAACAAAGATATGGAATTAATTAAAAAAATAATAGCAGACAAAAAATAGCATCACCAAAGGACAGCATTTTCGGTCAGTCATGTATAAATGGTGAGCACTTAAATAAAAAACCCAGCAGTTTGGGGCTGACCAGGTTTTGAGACATTTTAAGAGGGGCTTATATGAGAAGTCAAATTCGTGGTCTGACACCCAAATGATGTAATTTTCAAAAATTGGTGATCAGGTATGAAAATAATTGCCCTGAACTTCTACAGTTATGGCTTGGTCCACTTTCTCTTGAGAGGAAAACTTCATTTCAGCTGGAGCTGTGACAAGCCTTTAAGTCACAAAAAAGACAACCTGGAATACAGCACAGAGCTGGGGAGCAGTATTTGATGTGCAATCAGCTTCTGTTCCAATGGAAAGGTATGGCTGGGTTTTTATCTACCCTATTGCAGTGCAGTGAGAGGATTGGTGAGGTTTACCATGCCCACTATACAGACATTGATTGTTCTAGTTCTGTATAACACATCTCCCCTGCCACATCAGAATAAAGCAGAACACTATGGCATAATTGTTGATCATCATCTGACTACTAATGAAATGAAAATGTTTCAACAGATATCCTTGCAACTGGAATCTTTAACTCAACTGGAACCAGTAAGATCATTACTCCTTCATCTGAGTTTTGAATTCTTTTCAATCCCAAGTCCAGTCCCTAAATGCAAAAAAAAAAAATTAAGGACACAATTCTCACGCATTATGTGAATTATGAATGCAGGAAAGCTAACACTAGCTGTAAATAAAGCATTATATGTCAGACCAGTAAGAACCCTAGCTGTGATTCAGTGTTTTGCTTTGTTCTTCATGAAAATGGTCTTGGTTTTGAAAAGCTGTCATATTTATAGGGATCTGCAAGGTGTATTTTGTTACTTGCTGTAAATATTACTTATGGGGATATTTCTGAAATCAATTTGATTGTCAAAGAGAAGCCTATAATTTTCACTAGAGCATATGCATTAGGAAATCCCATAGGTAGATCTCCTGCCACTTGAAACCAGTATTGTAGGAAATAGCTGACAGAAAAGAAAAACATAGATAAGAGTCAGGGAGGAGGAAGGAGACCCAGCACTGGCTTTCATTGCAGTATCAAAAGCAAGAAAGAAATCTACAGTGATGTATCTACATGAACCTCTAATGGCACATTTATGTGGAATGCACAATGTATACTGAACACACATCACAGAACTGGGAGGCAGGGAATTGCTGTCTGATGGAGATTTATGTCCTCTGAGTGAGGGAAGAGTCCTGTATGAATTCTATCTGGGTGTGCACTACTGAGAGGAGATAAAGCCTCCTCCTTTGGCATTATGCTTGTCCTGACCATGCATTAAAATATTCACTAGCACAGAATAGGCATTTCTCTGACACATCTTTCTCAACCTCCCTCTTTGGAACTGATCCTCTTTAGACGGGCATTGAATTCATTGGTTTGGACAAAACCTTATTACCTTGAGGGTCAGGCTCTCAACTGTGTGAAACCATGGGTCAGCTTGGGTTCCAATTGTTTTTTCACCATTCATCCCAAGGGAAGGAGCTCCAGTCAGACTGAGAGCACTGCCTTTGCAAGCATGAATCCAGGCACTTTCCTGTGCTGTGGAGGCCAGGTCACATTCCAGGCTTGGACAGAGCAGCACACAGACTGATCCTGTGTGGTAAACTTACCTCTGGGGTTTCTGGTTCCCTCCTCAGATGGTCTGAGAAGCACCAGCACAGGGTAATACTATTTTGAAGTCCCAAGTCCTGCCTTGGAAAGTGAGAACTAAAGCCTCACCGGGCTCTAATTATCATCTTGTATTTAAGATGACATTTGCACTTCCCAGCACTGAGCTGGAGCGTGAAGTTGTCTCAGAGGAGCAGAGAATAAGAACTCTCCGGAGCTTAAAAGGATTGAGGCGCTCCCACATGCACAGCACAAACCCATGTTCCAAGACGGCACCGGCAACTCATCTTGCAGCTCCATGGCCCACAAAAGAAACCTTTTTCCAGTCATCACTCATCTGCTTTATCCTCTTTTTCTGACCCTTACAGTCTGGTGGCAAAAGTAAGTTTCTGGGAGGACTGTGCTAATTAATTGCCTTCCACTGGGTCAGAGCCTGAGGATGTGGCAAACTGACCACATGTGAGATGCAGGTGGTCTCTGTGGGTTAAAGCAGAGGAGCCTTACATCCCCTTGCCTTAACCTGTCCCCTCAGAGAGTTCTGGACTGAGATGGCTCAATGTGCACTTTATCAGGTGCTGTTGTTACTTACCTAGTCTTTGCCAAAATCAGGTAGCATCCCTCACTCATGTCATCAGGCTTCTGCTCAGGCCGGAATCAGCCAGCATTTTGTTTGACTCAGCTTGCTACACTCTTCACAATCTATGTCACTCTTCAATAATAACAGAACTGTTTAAGTGCTGCAAAAAGCCCCCAACTTCCTCATCAATGAATCTGAGTAGTTCAGGGTGATGCTGAGCTATCCAATAGCGTCATGACCTTCCTCAGCTGAACATACTCTGAGGGTTCCCAGAAGAAACTTTCTGATCCTAGTCTTGCTTGCATCTGTCAAAAAAGCGACTACATCTTGTTTAGTACTGAAATAGAGCTTCATTAAAGCACACTTGCTGTGGCATAACCAAGTAGCTCAGGTAAGGGATATTGCAAGGAAGGAACACTAATGGGAGGGAGGGAAGGAAGAAATGGACCTGGAGAGGCAACACAATGTAACTGAGAGAAATAAATGTGTCTAGCAGAGGGAAAAAATGGTAAGTGAGAGGGTAACCACAGAAAGTTTTAAGAAATTGCTGACAAGACTTACAAAGGACCAAAAGGGCATAATAAACAGGCCAGCTAGAATTACAGATCATATTAGTGTGGAAAGCCTAAAAAGTAATAATCACAGAAACAAGAATCACCATGTTTCCTGTCTGCTTTAGGGCTCTGCTGCTGTACTGAGTTGTCTTCAGCCATGCTGAGGGAAGCAATTTGCTGACTTAAGACATGGAGGATATCACTGGGGTGGGGTTTTGGATAAGCAATAATTTATTAGGTTTTAGACTTTCCACTCTTGGTTGAATATCACCAGCTATCCTTAACATGTGTCTGCATCACCAGAAAACTGTGGTGAGTGCTGCTGGACTCACAATTTCTTCTTATGTACTGCAGGGATCAAGACATTCTACTGACATCTCTGAAACCTTGCCTCTGAGTTTATCACTGGAAAAAGGTACAAAGGAGCATGGGGGAGCATTTCCATTACTATAAATGGAAAATTTTTTTTTGTGATTGCTCTAGCAATGCTTAGCTGAAAGGAAGATCAGTACCAAAGGCTGAATGAGCAGTTATTTGTACCTTTAATAACTTCCTGTGCTTAGGAACCTGATTTATGTCAGTACACTGCTGTGTTATGTGATCTGCAAACCCATCAAAAAAGATGGTCTATCCAAACTGACAGATTAAGCAGGCTTGTTTGCTGACAGAGCAAACTGACAGTTCAAGGTATTAAATTGAAAGTGATTAGGCCTGAATCTAAACCAATCTGTGTGAGAGGGAGACTGGGACATATACACAGGCCCAGCTCAGAGGGAAAAGTCAACCTTTGCAAACTCAAAGTCCAGGGAAACAGGCTATACTTAGAATGAGTAGCTTCAAACCAACCCTTCATTTAGATGGGACATAAACTCCCCCTTACAGGGACTACCAGGGGTGCTGGCAAGGCAGCCAGTCCTACACAGGCCAATGCACAGCATTTTGCTTTCTGTGGACAAACAAGCCCTCTGCTGGGCAGAGTTTGAGACCATATGACTCTTGGTGTGTCTCTTCCTGACAGGCTGTAAACACTCAGTCCTTCTGACCCATCCCAGTTGTCAGCCAGCTGTGCAGTCTTGCTGGCAGAGAAATATCAAGACAACAGCTTTGGCTTGGGCCCACATGTGGCCATTCCCACTTACAAAAGTGGGCACTGACTGACAGGTGGAGAAAATCTACAGTCATTCAGGCAGAGAGATGCTCTAACATACTTAGGGCATGCAGTGCTGGCTAAACGCCAGGATAATGGGAAAATTTATCTGGTCACTGTTGCAAACAACAAAGCACAAGAAAGAAAGCTCTTTCCCAACATTGCTGTTTTGGTTTCCATCTCACCTAGTCAAAATTTTAAACATAAAAGGTACAGACTCTGACTTACTTTGTTGTCTTCACCATCTGAAAAAGAAAACCAAACCAAAGCTAAAGCACTAGCTATTAGTGAAAACAAAGACAAACCAGAAAGCAAAGAGCTCTGTGCCTCCTAGTAGGGGGTGATGAACCAGCTGCTGGCGTGGGACGCAGAGCAACAGTCTCCAGATGATGCCTCATACTACCTGACTAACCAGGAGCTAATCCTGACAATTCCACTGGCTTTCTGTGTACCTGCAGGCATTGGAACCCCTTAGCATTTTTCTTCATCTGCAAAAATTGAGGTAACAGTAACTTAGTTTGCCTCATGTGAGGATTCAAGTAACACACTGAAAAAGCCTATGAAGATGTAAAGATGTCTGTAAATCTACACATGCTTTTATGCACCACCACCCAGTTATATAATATGCTAATATGTGCAACATATGTGCGTAGTGAAGGTGGCATGTAAGCTTATGATTTGTACATTCCAGGTAGATTTTGAACAACTTTCAGACCTTATCTACAAAATCTTCATGAAAAAAGAAGCATCCATTGACACCAAAGCATCCAGATTAGAGGCCTTAAAGAGAACAAATTGAGAACTATGTCACCACCTTTCATAATTCAATACCTGAATGACCCTGGCAGAGTGCAATAGCTGAGGAAAGTAATTTCCTCACCAGTAGTTTAACATAATTTTTTGTAATGTCTCACCGAAATAATCAAGCTTTCTCTATTGAATCCATTAAACTTTCTCTCTAAAAAACGTGTATTCAAGGAAGGAATGTAAAGATAATTTTCCCAGAAACATTTATCATTTGGTTCCTTCTATGAGTGGAAGAACTAGGAAACAGGACAGTGTTGTCTTTGTAAAATACCTGGGTCATGCTCTGTGCTTCCAATAAATGCAGAAACTCACTGAGCAAGCTATTAACCTAACAGCATGTGAAAACTACTTCACTGATTAGTTGTCAAAGTTGCCATTCACTACAGAAAGCTCTGTATTTTAGCCCTCCAGAAGTGTTTCAGAACACACTGATTACCAGACTTTCCAGACACAACAGTGTTACTGGCAGGTGCTATAGAATTTTCCCTGTGTGTTAGCAAAACATAAATCAGGCACACAGAGCTCTGGACAGGTGGACTTTTCCAGCTGGGTGTCAGACAATCCTTCCCTCATTCTCCACCTCCTCCTTCACAGGTATCTGTGCACGCAGACCATCCAGCAGACCAGCTGCCTTCTGTTAACTTTTCACTTAGGAATCGTGTGTCCTGTATGTTCCTCAAAACATGGGGATCAGCTTCAGTTTCAGCAGAAGGACTGACTGAGTGTTCTTCAAGAAGGTTTGTTATTCGAGCTGATTTGTCAGGAGGAATTGTCACTGCTATACATTTGGCCATCAGGAATCATCCAGCTGCTTTCTCAGCCATTCTCCTGATTTTGAATGAATTAGCTACTATAATGTTTAAGAGGATGCGCTGAGAGTCACTGCCTGCTCATGTCTGTGATCACATACCACACTGTTTCTGGCTCATTCCCTCCTTCAGCCCTTGTGCTCTCCCCCTACAACCCTGCAGATTCTGTAAGAGAAGCCATAAAAGCTGAGCACTCCTAAGGTGCCATTGTCTGCATTTCCCTCCATTAGTTCAAGTGCATGTTCCCTGTAAACTGGTTGATAATTGACACTCTCCTCTTCTCTGAAGGGGCTGGGGAAAGCCCAGCCTCTTCATGCATTTCTTCAAGGCTTGGGTTGGAGCACTAACTTCTCTGCTATGCAGCAAGATGGTAAGTGACCTCTAGCCTTTAAATTACAAAGGTGATTTAATAAAAGCCGAGAGCCATCCAAAGCATGTACCTCAGACAAGGATCCTTAAACAGTGGTCATGAACAGTGCTACCCAGCTGTGTCCACAGGACTAGAAAATTACAGCTGGCTTGACCATTGCTGAAAGCACATGAAGGCAAAAACAGCATTTATCAATTTTAGCTGATTGAGCACATCAAAGCAATTAGGAAGATCTGGGCAAGCTGCACCAGGGGCTGTAATTTCTTTCCACTACTGCATTTCACTGAGTATTTTGTGTTCTGATATAAAGTCCAACAAAACATCAGGTATTAGCGATCAGTTTCATACCAGTGCTTCTAGGAATTCAGCAGAATGAAAATACTAAGGAAAAAGGGAGAGTAAAACCACATATGGTAGGAAATCACAGGCCAAGCTTTTTACAGGCCAAGCTTTTTGAGTTAAACCAGAGCATTTTCCAGAGGCTATTGTGGTGGGGAAATGCTGGGTGACTTTGGAAAACAAAGATGTGAAAACCTGTCTAGTGGAAGAAAAAGATGACAGAGCTAAGAAACAAGCTGTGGTTCAGTTCTTTTAGTGCTTCTGTACACCTTTGATCCCTTTACCTCATCTGCTCTTGAGAGATTACAACTCTGCCATCACTTAGACAAATCTGATCTCACAATGCTTTAGCCCAGTCTGTGAGCTTCCACCCCATCGTTCAGCGCTGACACAGACACTACACCAACCTGTGGTGAGTCGAAAGGCCAACTTCTATTGTAGCGAATTAAATAAAAATTACATGAGTCATGTGTGTTGAGGTACACAGGCCAGCACTGTATTACAGGCCTTCAGTTTTCATGTGATCAACTTAGTGGTTACTGCTAGAAGCAACACATTCCAGACACTTCCTGGTTCACATGTATTCTAACTGGTAATAGTTTGAATTTGAATGTGTAGTTCCAAGAGAAGAAAGGGTTTTGCTGAAGTTACTGTATAGGGATAGATTAATGTATCCAATACTGATTAATAGTAGGAAAGAAAAAGTGGCAAGACACACTGATGCATCTGACAGTAATTGCTTGAGTCTGTCATTTTAAGATAGGTGCTTCCATATATGTAATTTGTGTATTTGACAGTTAATCCTATCTACATATAGCACCAAGATCCTCACAATTGCAAAGAATAATTTGAGACATTATAACTTTAAAATATCACAACAGCTGCATTCATTTCCTCCCCCCACCATTCCTCATTCTTGAACTCAGGCCCTGAATTTCCAAAAGCAGATCTTTCAATACCCAAAGTGAAAACAACACAGCCAACAAGTGTTAACTCCTTCAGTGGAGCAACCATAACTTTGCCAGGGAAAAAGATGATTACTGTTGCATTGACTGGATCATTTGCAGTCTGTACAACAATACTGAAAGATTCTGTAGTTCAAATATGTAGCACAGAGCTCCTTTAATGTTAATTCAACTCAAATATAAAATCCATGCTTTCTGCTGCATCTGCTTTAACACCTTTGCCTTTGTATGTTTCCAGGTTGGACAGATTCATAGCTGCCTCTTTTACATTGAGATTTGCACATCTTTTTCTTAAAAGCATCTAATAAGAAATGCAGCTCACAGAATAATGAATAGACAGGACAACTTCATATGGTAATTTCATAATTGTTAATTAAAAAGAAAAAGCTACACGGAGCCAACCACAGAAAATAGAAGCGACTTCTTTCTTCACTGCCCACAAAAACCATCACCATTCCCATGACTCATCACATTAGAACCCAGAAAAAAAAGCATATGGTATGAATAGTTCTTGTTAAAACTGCACATCTTTAAGCTCTACCAGGCTGGGTCCAGAAGATTCTCCTTCCTGAAAATGTTTCAGTATACTCCAGTTTCTGCAAAGGTCTATGTTCAGCTGAGGTATATGAAAGCAGTGGCATTTCCCTCATACCTGCCCCCATCTCTTGGTAGTTGTTCTGTATTCATGATTACTGCAAATATTAACAGTGAAATACAAACAGATAGTTCAGTAGTGCTTATTGGGTTCAGGCAATCCCCTGCATATAGAAACAGAACACCCTACATGTCCCTAAGGAAATGCCAACTACAACCCTGGAAACTTCATGGGACAGCTAAGTTTCTGCAAAGGACAGAGCTGTTTCAAATGGGCACTAGTTTAACAGATGCTTTCTGATTTATTGTTCTCACCTAAGTTTTCCTGTTCTTTTCTGTTTTCTAAAACTTGCCTCCATAGGCAATGCAATCAGTGTAGCAGCATAACTGCATGAGCAAAGCTGTGGAGATATAAAGAAGTCTAAGTAAGAACTATTTGTCATTCTAAGTTACTTTATCCTGGTAGCACAATCACAGTTCCAAAATAATTTACCTTAATATCAATAGATTTTCTTCCAGCAGGAAGCTGGAATTGTTTACCACGGACAAAAACACCAAGGAAAAAAGTGACCAAAAATAAAACATACCGAGTCTCGAAAAAGACATAACTAGCAAAATTTGACCTTTTAAATGGAATTGTCTTTGCAGACAACACCTTCCATCTGAGATGTCCAGAGAACTTTTGACATTTTGTCCATAAAAAGACTGTTAGAAACATTTGGTTTTTTCCCACTTTAATTCATTTTCATATTTCACAAAGCAAGGTAAGAGGCAGGCACACTGTAACTAAGGACTTAAGACCAGATGATGCTACAATGGCAAACAGTACATTAGAAATGTTCCTGCATAGGAGAGGGTGGGGGAGGAAGACTGGCTGATGCATTTGACAAATTCGTGTCTGTTTTAATGGACAGAAATAATTTTCATTATTCATTACAAAAACCATACCTGTACATAATAAAAAGAAACACAAATGCTGTCAGATTGTGCATCTCTTGGTGACTCTGGTTTGGACATTTATTTAAAGGAAGCACTGAAACAGGGAAGAGCAAACCCTGTGCACTTCAAAGTCCAAGAAAAGTCTTGCATTTGACTTTGACCCAACAGAGGAACAGAAATAATACAGAATAAAAAATTTTCAACACTGTTTCCCCATCACTAGAGCTCACACTTCTGAATGGCATTTGCAAGAACCCAGAAAAAAAATAGGTTTTAGGATACATAAAGAAATTAATAGCTCCTGCTATGGACAAAAATCAGATCTTGAATTTCTGAGACAAACAACATTCCTCATTCTGCCTCAAGTCGAGGTAAGACAGGAAGAATAAGATTTCCAAATGCAGAGTCTTGAGTTATGAAGTATCCTGAGGAGTGTGCATGTGCGTGCTGGAAAGAGAAAAGCATTTGTTAAAGCATCTCTCCCTGCAACGCTGACATGATTTAAGACTTCATGGCTTCTGAAGCATTAATTATTTATTTCTCCCAGTTTGCTCCTTAATTCTGATAGTCAAATTCAAACCCAGCATTTTAGATCAGCTACATCAAAATAAGGCCCATCAGGGCAATTAACTTGGACATTCTCTTCTGCTCTTCTCAGCCAACCCCATGGAGGTGGAGCAAATCAACTCCTGATTGCTCTTCTTCGCCTAGACCCCATGTTTCCACTTCCACTCCCTTCCATAACCAGCTTGCAATTCTTGGTTTATGACAGCTGCTACATGGAGTGCCACCAGACACAATCCCAAACATGGGACACCAGGATTCTGCTCATGTGATGTAGATACATGCTTGTTCATCTGAGGGAAGCAGCTGCTGTATGGCTCTGGAACACCTCTGTGAAATCCTACATACCCTTTCCCAGTTCAAAGGCTGGACTACAGCAAGTTAGATGTTCTGCATATTCCCTCCCTCCACCACTAGGGAAGAGCCCTGCTGGATCTCAAATTCAGCCTGAGCCTTTAGTGTGCCCTTGGAGTGATCAAGGACAACTGGCACAGTGAGCTGCACCAGCAACAGCATGGCCAGCAGGCCAAGGGGAGCCATCTGAGCTCAGTCTGAGACACAAACTGGGGGGAGCTCAACGGAGACACAACGAGATGGCTGTGGGCTGGGTGGAGCTCTCCAAGCCCAAGGACATGTTTCATCCTAACAAAAGAGACTTCACTTATGACAAATGCAGAAATGAGAGATATCTAAAAGGGGCTTTTCAATATTTCTAGGAGCAGGGAAGGTGCTCTCTGAAGGGATTCACATCTAAGCAGAGCCAAACTGAACTCTGACCATACCAGCTCACCTGCAGTGCAGCCTTCTGCTGTGCTGCAATGTGCTGCTGCTCAGCATGATCACGGAAATCCTTATTCAGAGGTGATCTTGCAAGTGCAATGCTGCAAGAAAGAACAATATGGTATGACACAGACCACAGCCAAAACATGTTCTTGCCATTCTAGCCATGGGTACCATAACTTCCTGAGCTCTCATTTCACTCATGGCTTGACAATTGTCAGTTACTGTTTGGAATGACTATCTGTAAATATACGAGAAAAAAAGGGTAGGTGGAGTGACCACACCTGTATAATTTGAGCCACCATAAACAATTTCTGCCAATCTAAACCTGAAGCCTATTGTGGATTTTGCCCATGGGTTGAGTCCCACTGAAGTCAATGAAACCAGTGGGGTGCAGTGTTGGACAATGCAAGGAATTTCTAAAGCAGCTTTGTGCTTTCACCGCTACTCATCCACCGAGTGACTGTTCTAAACAACTGTGACAAACAGAAGCACTAACAAGAGCTCTGCAGACTTCAGTATAAGAACAAGTCTTCGGTGGGGGGGAAGCAGTGCACTACCTATGAAAAAGGAGCTTCCTATTGATGTTAACTGAAATAATGATCCTTTGGTAACAGCTTGGAGTACCTAAAACTGATTTAGCATATCTATCTCACTGCAGCATAAGGTTTCAAATTAAAACTTACTGATGTTTTTTCTTGTCTTTTATATCTTAGGACTTGTCTGCCTTCTTAAACCAAAAAGAAGACATAAAAAGCACCCCCAACTCTATATATAAAGTAACATGGAAATTAGGTGAGGGTTACCATTAGAACTGTATCGCAAGACAATTCCCAACTACCTCTGAAACTGTCACTGGAGACTGCTGCTGAAATCCCTGCTCTTACCAATCACAGAGACAAAAGTACAAATGACAAGGATCCCAAGCAAATCCATCAACTGAATTTTACCAGCAGTTTCAATGTCAACAGCTGATTTAGTAAATCAGTTTGGAGAAGTAGCCATGCTCATGAAAAGATCTGCAGTCAAATCTATGCTTAAATGCATAACAAAAGCTAAACAATTCAGAAAAATTTTTGCTTATGGCAAGTATTAAGATAAGTCTCACTGCTGGAGAAGAGTAGTACTCAGTTTATTTAAAACACAGTATTTTCAGTGATTTTGGAGGTATTTAATTTGCAATTTGTAATCTGTACTCTCTAACTTTTCAATATGATTTCTGTAGATAAGCCTAAGGCTCCACCATAAGCTGACATTTTTCAAAAGAGGTCTTCTGTTCTTGGATACATTTTCACACGCCAAGTCAAGAAATTAATTAACTCATTCACCCTTATGCTGTCCCTGCCACTGTTGTGCTTTAGGTACATCAAGCTCTATTGGTCAAGTTTGCACAATTTTTATGGTCTCAATTCTGACAACTCTGTGATGCAAGACCTTCAGCACAACATCAAAAAACTGTCTGCTTCTCAAAAATCACACATCAGCCCATCACACCAAAGCAGAGAGTCTGACTGTTGCATTGTAGGTTCCACCCATGTCCACCTTCAAAACTAGAAAATTCTAATTCTGCTCACTAGAATAGTGTTGTACTTCCTTAAAGAAAAAAGAGAGCAAACAAGCACTCCCTAAAGCTGTCAGGCTTATAACAAAGCACAGAAACACTGCTGCCAGGAGCTGTACGTAACAGTACGATATTCTGATTTTCTTTGCAACAATTTTGCCCAAGAAATAACCACATAAAGTTATTAATAGTAACTTTTTACCTCACTCGGAAGTCTACATGAGGCAATTTCAAGTATTCTGCATGTTTTTTGACCTTATGAAGGAATTAGAAGTGCCACGGAATCTCTCAGAAGAAAAGACACAGGCAGCACTCAGACTGTAGTCAGAGTATTTGACTGTTACACAGGTGTTGTGGGTTACACCATGTCTAGAACATGACACTGCACTCACTTCACCATAACCCCAAAAGGTAAGGATGTCAATTTCTCCACATAAATTATTGTGTGATTTTCTAGTTACTGATTTATGACAAAAATCTGATCTTCTTGTCTTCTATGGGAGAAACCCCAGTAACATCCTTCAACTCAGATTAGACTATTACACTTTATGGTGTAGAATCATCCCTACAACACAGCATCTTTTACAGGATTGTCTGCTGTAACATACACTGGTTTCATCTTGCACATAGGGAGTTTCAAGAATAACTCACTCCTGCTTTAATTGCTATTCTCTAAGCACACAGAATCCTGAACCTAATGGTCTGCTACTTCCATTCCCCAGAGCATTTCAGCTTAATGAAATGTTTTCTCAGTTGCTGCTTCCTGATTTTTCTTTATGATAGACTTCAATACACTTGAGTAAGCATATCTGCTTCTCTCATTCTCAAATGGAAATGATATAGGCCAAAAATCATGCTATGTAAACCAGTTTAAATATGTTCCTAAAGAGCAATGTCCCTCTGCCTTGTTATTAAAGATGGTCAGAATACACTTCTGTTAAGTATTTATATAAATTTACAGCTCACTAGCTGTTTGGCTTTTTTTTCCTTGAAGTAATCAGTGATGGCCCAAGAGGTCTAAGAATATAAAATACCTGGCTCCAGGGTGATTTGTGGAAGACTGGTTTTGCATAAGTAACTTTCTCTTCTCCTTGTCTAGTTCTGCCAGGATTGCAACCCTATTTTTATTCTGGAAACCTGGTGAGAATGACAGAAAAATATTAGAGATATTTATTTGACTTCTGTGGCCCAACTCTAACCCTGTGGAATTAGAAATCCCTGTAGAAAATTACTCTAAGATGAATACACTGATCTTCACTTCAAAAGACTATTATTAAATAGGCTTCATTTTTCAGCATGCAATAGCTTCCATAAGCTATCATGCATATTATTACATTTTAAACAGAGGCTTTTAACTTAAGTTAGAGCCTATCCCTTCCCAAGCCAGCACTGGAGCTACAATCAATGTTTTTGTTTAAATAGCTGCCTTCCAAAAAAAAAAAAAAAGAAGTAAACTTACCAGGTTCTACATTTAAAAAGTAGCCACTGAATGTTAAACTCAACAGTAACAATGGAGTAATATATGCATAGGGCTTAATTTCTCATGTCAGTGAACTCAAACTGTAACACAAGCATTTCATATATATAACAGGTAAGAATGAGCAAATCACGAAGCCTGCACATGTGTTTATACAAACATGTTTCATGCAATCTATGAAGAAAAGTTTAAATATAAAGTGCCCTATACACAGTACCTTTATTCTGAGTATGATCAAATGCTGTAATAGAGAAGCAAATTTTAACTATTAAACTGTCCGTACACCATATAAGAATGTGGCCTCCATCTGCTTTCATCACTCTTCCAAAGCTACCTTGAATACTAGAGAAGGGGTTGGGAAGTAGGGTGACTTGAGAGAATTTCAAAAATGCCCAAAATAGCTGCCAATAGCTGTATTTTTCAAAGTTGCCTTCTAAATGCAAACATGGCAAAACTCCTGTACCTACACAGGACTCATATAATAAAGGACCTCACTGCAGTCTTCGAACAAACCAGAGGCACAAGCCCCTGCTGTTGCCCGGTAAGCCCAAACAGCACAGCTGAGGACAACAGCTCCAGAGCTGACTCTTACATGCCTCTATGCCACCACAGATACTCCTCATGTCAGAAATGCAAACTTCTTGAATCTCTTACTGGCTGCTGTTCTATAAATAACAAGCTATGATAACATCATAAAAAAAAAAGGTAAGCAGAAGTCAAGAGTAGAAGTCAGCTCTCCTTTATTTCCTCCACACAAAAAGTTCAAGATTCCTCCTGGAAGTTGCTGCATGCTGTGCCCCTGCCCTGCAAACTGTGTTAATGACAGCACTAAACATGGTAGTTCACAAGCTGTGAGGAAGGCCACACATGATAACTCTTAAGGAGAGTATTAGCATGTCAAGGTAAAATGATTTATTTTCAGTTGCTGCACTCAAAAGTTCATCCTCCTTGACAGACCGTGTCCTGATGCTCAATAACATAATCCAGAATTCCTTTCATCTGCATGGCTTAATGAAGGAGACAATCACCAGAAAGAAACCTTCAACTCTAAATAACAATATGTATCTCTACTGCCTTGCTATCAAGCTCTAATCTTTTTCTTCTACCATGCCTAATATACACATCCATAAATTTCAGTGTCACAAGAGTTCTCAAAAGGCGCACATTCTTTTGATTATATTGTACTATGGTTTTATGTAAGATCACCCACAATTATTTTGATATTTGTGAACAAGATTTTCATTTACAATTAATTAACTGGAATTTTTCTGTGAACTAATCTCTCCTTCCTATGTAGCATTAGCTCCACTTAAATTCTGTCTGATAAGAGTACTGATTCAGGCCTTTGATGTTTCTCTGCTCTTCGGGTATTGTACACTATCACTTTTTTTTTTTTAAGACCTTGTGCTTGCAATGAATCTGAAACCTTAAAACAGAGCTGACATACAAAGGCTGACAAATCTTGCCAACAAGCTAGGATTTAATATCTCTGAACTGCAGCTAGCCCAGACTTTACTTTCTTGTAAATTTTGGAGAAAATGTGTGGATAGGATGACTGAATCACCTCTTAGAGGGCCTGACCTAAAATCACCATATGTTTGTATGCTCATTCCAAACAATTTTAATCCAAAAACCATTATACTTGACATATTACTCAGCACCCTACTGATACTGCTTGCTTATCTTAAACTGCATAAATTTAAATGTGTGCTTGGAATTCACAAGATATGATGATTATGGAAAGAAAAAGGAGACCACTTTTTAATGTAAGTTTGTGATCTAAAAAAATAAAGACTAAATACACTTAAATTTATCATTAAATGGATGGTATGATTCAGAAAAGCCTGAGACATTTTAAATGCTGTTTTTAAACTGTGATCAGAAACAGCAGAAGACTGTCTTCTATTTTGAGTCTTGTTACAGTATCTTGTGGAAGAAACTCTAGAGGTAGTCAGAAGAAACCCAAGTATCTTTTCTTTCCTCATATCGCTACTAAGAGCTTTGTGGTGTATTTTTCGTTTGATTGTTTGTTGGTTGGGTTTTTTTAAGTAGTATTTTGCACTAGAGTTCAGACAGTAACCACCAGCAACCTGCTGCGCTGAAAAAGTAATTTCTTTAAGAGAATTTGTTATTGGCAAGGAAAAAAAAGTCTGTTTAAGAAAGTGGAGGAGCATATTCAACATATATATGTTAGTACTCCTCAGCTGAGCAATGTTACCTTCCTGTAGGTAAACTTCAACGTGCAAAGTAAAGCCTGTTCATTTACAGGTTAACAATGGAGGGGGTGGAACATGAGAAATCCATTTTACAGAGAAATTCTGGCATCCTTAGAAAGTAATTAATCATATCTGGTAACAAATAAGCAAAACTTTCATTTAGATTCTTCCCTGTTGAGAAACCCAAAATGCTTTCATAAAGACCAACTTGAAACTCCTACAGAAGTTTCCTACTTCAATTATAAATAAGAGTAATATTTCATCTGCAGATTTGTCTGTTCTGCTTTCTACTACTAAAAATGTGGACTTGCAAAAATCAAAAGCTGTCCTTAGTACAGACCAGATTCCCATCTGTGAAAACCAGTACAGATTTTCAAACACAGGAACTTCCTAATAGAGCTTTAAATCTAGACTTCCCTTCACTGGGCTGAGTTGTACTAATATTTTGAGTTCGAACAGTTCACATATTGCAGTTTATAAGCATCTTTCTCTGCTTTGCTGACATAAGTCCTGACACAAAACAATCTATTCAAGGCAGCTAAATAGATCATGGGAGTGTCAGATGTCAAACTGAGCACCTAGATCCTCAGATTACTCTCTAATGTAGCAAATTCAGGACATTTAAAATTTAAACCTTTCTGACACCTCTGTTTCTGACACCTCTGTTTCTGACATCAAGCATTTTATTTGTGCAGGATGAGAAAGATTACTTGCACCTATTTTCTCCACATGAAAGACAGAAAGCCAGAGAAAGCTGAAACCTCGCTGAGTGATACTGGCAGCTTTAAGAGCTCACAGCAAGCCTCTCTCTTTAACCTACTCTCAACATTTTATCTACCATCCTATCTAACCGTTACCTATGTCAGTTAGTTCTTCTAACTAACTCTAGATGGCAAGCAACAGCATTACATTTATCTATTTTTAATTTTTTGCTTTTCATTGATTATCTTTTCTCCTTGATCTTTCCTTGATTTGTTGCTTCAAATCCACAGGACATTTAAGTTTTTTCCAAGATGCACTGTTTATCATTTAACCATAGATGCATAACAGCGCTAAAAAGCCCTCTGTTACTTTGTGTCCAAAATACACTTTTACTTAGAAAATGTTTTCAAAGCTGTACGTGAGCTCTAAGCTCTGAACACTGAAAGGCACTGCATTTTGTCCTGCCTGCTCAATTCAGAAAGGACTTAAAGCAATTTCTTTACTGAAGTGCATGTTTCTATAAATGGCAGCATTCATTAAGTGAGATAGCAGCCTCTTAAAAAGCAGAATCTAAAGTCCATATTAAACACATACCGCTTGTGAAGAAAATGGAGTAATTCTATTCTGATGGCCGCTTCTGCTTATGATGACTGGCATCTCAAAACATCATCTAACAATCTGTTGCATGCCAATACTCTCAGTAACAATTTACATCTGGATATGCTTTCATATACTTTGTGTGACAATGAAACAAAAGGTGTACTGGTTATTCAGTAAATTAAGTAGAATTACTTAAAAATACATTAATATTTTGTCTGTGCCTCTAGAAAACAGCTATATACCTATAAGTGTATATGTATATAATATATGTGTATATAATAAGTAATTGACAGCTTTATGGCTGCAAAATTCTCAAGTACTATCTTTACACATAGATCAGACTCAGATTGGGAAGGGCAAAATGTGTATATGATGACATAATTCAATGCAGAACAGCACAATCTTCCTTTTCAGACTGGTGAACAGACAGCCAAATCTAACTGCTTAGACTGTGTCCTGGGAATGCCCCAAATACCTTTAGGGAAAAGCATAAACAACTTTCAGGACATAGACTCTAGAATTGCTGCAGCCTGAAACTTAGAATTCTGTTCATATTTCAAGAGCTTCTTCTTCCAACATACCAGAACTCTTATTTTCTGAAACGTTCAGCCCTCTTTGAAGCAGGATCTGTATCTTTTCCACCTCTGAGTACCAAAAGGAGAATTCTGTCCTGAGAAGTTACATTTCTCTCATTTCAGACAGCTTCCTCTAGGAGGACTCACACACAGAGTGGCTAATTCAGTTACACACAACAAGGCTGCACACAAGCACAGGCATTTCGTAAGAGCAGCCTGATGAATGCATGTTGCCTAAGTACTGTGAAGTACTGCAGTAGGAGCAATGTATTCCTGAGCACCTGGAAGTCTTTGCTCTAGTGCAGAAGCTGATTTCCACCCCTCAAAGTGTATCACTCTGGTCAATGAGTGCATGTGGTAGACAACACACAGCATACATACAGCAAGATCTTCTATTGCTTATTAAAGCCACAGTCAGTCTCGTGCCGTAAGTTCCCTGTGGTACTAATGAACTGAAATAAGACTTCTCATTCAATTCTTCTTGGTTTTTCTGCACTCATATGCAGCTCACTACCAAGAGGGCTTTTCTAAGACGCCAGTGAATAAAAGTCTGGTTCGAAACATCTTAACTTTTATAGTCCAAGTCTGTTATCAATGGAAAACTCATATTTAGTCCTAAGAAAATATCTGATACAAATCAAAGGAGAAGCAGTAATTCAGTACAAAAAATTCCCATCACAGTCTACCTGTGCAGAAGGCTAGTATTTAATTCATCCTTACAGCTCTGCCTGAGTAAGTGCTACCATTCAAAACCCTTCTGGCGAGCATTTCAGTAAACTTGTATGCTTTTTGTCCAAGTGAAGAGAATGGATTCCTTGAACAGTACTAATACATATGCCAGGAGGCAAGCTAAAAATGCAGTGTTGTTCAGTCCTTTTCACTACCAGACTGAATCTAGCAAAGACAGAAACCCTGAACTGTTGTTCATATTTAGCTGTTCCTTTCTAATTTTCCTAGTAGTACTACTTATAGGCTTATTTGATAATTAAACTTGATAGTGTTTCTTGTCTCCTTACTGCAGACAATTTGCAAATAATAACTGCATGGTTCCTTTAATAAGTCTATAAAGGATATCCCAAATATAAAAGATTCCAAGGCTCTATTAAATTATAAGTTGCTGGAATCGGGAGGGAAGCAAAGGCATTCTGGCCTTAAAATCCCATCTCTCAGTAAACCAACATATTTAAGAAAAAGCAGCTTTTGACTCTCTGTGACAACATTCTATTCCTTGCAATGATGCTGAAACCTCGAAACAGAATAAAAGCAAGATTTACCATTACGTACCAAAAACTTTCTCAGAGTTAAAATTTGCAAACAGACAGCTCTGCAATCTGCAGTGCTTCTCTCTCAACACCTCACAAATCTCAAAAAGCATTCCTGAAACTACCTCCTTTTCATCAAGTAGCAAGTAAAATCTGTGGCTTGGACCACACGAGTCATAGTGTTGAGGTAAGGACACAAAGACACAGACCTGCAAAAAGTCTCCACTTGCTGAGAAACTGAACCCAGAATTCATTTCTCATAACCAAATAAGGGAAGAGCCATACCTGAGAAGTTTTGTCCCCAGCTCTTCCATACAGGAAAAGCCTCAGAGGTCCCCTAAGGTTTCCAGAAAACACCTCTAGAGGGCGATTTAAGATCCTCCTTCAATTTCACTGGGCGACACCTCCAGACCCTCAGCCCCCTCTAAAGCACATGAAGCACTTGGAGAGATGGACCATTACTAAGATTTACATTATTTTACGGATACAGTTGAGATGCATCTGGGTATAAAGGAACATTTCATCACAGTTACCATTACGGTTTTAATTGGCTTTTTCTCCTAGGCCTGTCCAGTTGCTGCTGTGACAGATATTACCGCCTGAGTCTTGCTGTTCCCATAGAATGTATTTGACTTCTGGCTGTTCTCTGATGTTCAGTGCAATAGCTGCAAGTCATGTTCAAGGCCAAGTGCTGTAAGTGTCTGAAATAAGCTTCAGGAAATGATTACTGTAGCATAGGCATGATACCTGCTTCCTAACCCTGAGCACAACATTGTGCTCAGTAATAAAGAGCTTCCCAACCATCGGTGGTCTTTTTCAACCATTAAATGTGTGTGTAGTGTGTACTTTGTCCCAGAAGAATTGCTGCCATTCTGCTGCTTTCAACCCCACCCCTCTTTCCTTTCTTCATCCTTCTATAAAAATAAACTTACAGTCATGGTGATTTCACTGATATTTTGCATTCACTTTTACTTGAATACTTAAATTTAAACCTACCTTGTCCTGACGGATTTGCTGCCATCCTTCAATTTTCAGCCCTTGTTTTATTCAGCTGGAGTTCAAATCTTTTAACCCCCAGAAATATCTGCAAAATGGGCACAATATAAGATAAACACACCCCTTTAAAATAAGAGCTATGAATTCAATCTGTTAGAGACCTCATAAATATGGCAACTGTTAGAAAGCATGAGCCAAACACAGCATGTGTGTTGCTTAAAATGTATTATACAGTTTATATTGTTCTGACTGAAACTTTGGGCTTGAAATACCAAGGGTTGTGATCAATCCTTTTTTTCAGATTCTAGAAGTAGCAATAATATTCTAGTATAAACAATATCATAATTGCAGTCATAAAGGCCATTTTCTCAACTGAACTTCTTCCTGACAAGGTACATCAGACTACACTTAAGAATCAAATCAAACCTTTGTAGTCCTTAAAAGCTGAAGCCTTGGAAGACCCCAGTTTGAGCTCTAAATCAAGAAAAACTGATTGTTTGAGGAGAGGAAATTTAAATCCCAGAGACAAGGCCAGTCAAAGTTGGCTGCAGCTGGCAAAATAAAAAAGGAGGCCTGCCACTCCTCGGTCATACGTCACCTCGGACCACCATCAACATCTGTTTCCATCAAGGTGCCAGGCTGTAAAGCACAGTGGCGAAGAGCTCTGGCTCAGCCTGGCGGAGGCGAGGGACGGGAACGCTGAATCCTGCAGGAAACGTGAAGCACAAGTCAGCCACACTTCCACAGGAGACCGTGTCATTGCTACGCTCGGGACCTGTGGGTCCCTGAGCAGCAACGCTGCGGTGAATCAATAACCCAGTGACAGTATTAATTAAGCGCAGTGAGAGCGGTCGGGATGGGTTTCTCCAAGAGCCATGAACGGCCTGACCCACTCCC
>NW_005054385.1:2174896-2183777 GCF_000277835.1 Geospiza fortis
CCGTGCCCTCCCCTCGCACGTCCCGCGCCCTCCTCCCTTCCTGTGCCCTCCCCTCGCCCTGCCCAGGCCCGGAAGGGTCGGGGTTGTGCCTGTGGGTCCGGGGCAGGCCGCGGGGCGTGGGGCGTTCAGCCGTGAGGCAGCGTTTGCCTGTGTTTGCTCCTGCCAAGGGCATCCCCCTGGGGACAGGAGCAACCGCCAGGGTTTCACTTTTGTGCCGCACGGTGGGGACTCCAGGCAGCATCGAGGTTAAATAGTAAAAAAAACCCCACAAGTGCAAGGGAAGGGGTCGTGGAATCAGGTTGGAAAAGACCTCCGGGGTCATGGAGTCCAACCTGTGACCCAGCGCTACCCTATCAGCCAGACCATGGCACTGAGTGCCACATCCAGTCATTGCTTAACACTTCCAGGGACGCTGACTCCACCACCTCCCTGGGCTGGGCAGCTCATTCCAAAATCTAATCGCTCTTTCAGGGAAGAACCTCCCCTGGTGCAACTTGAGGTTGTGTCCTCTTCCCTTGTTTCTTTTTTTCTTTAAATCAGTGCCATGCAGATTGTGTTTGAACACAGCAGCAATATTTGGAATTAATTCCAGAGAGGTTTGTTCATGGAATTAGTGTATGGCTTGCTTTTGGAATGTCAAGTAACAACGGTATAGATGAGGGTATCTGATTAAATGATCCGGTCTGACCTGGGGAATAAACCACAGTCTTAGAGCAGCAATCTGAGACTTTTTATGCCCTTGTGGTTAAAATATTTGAATCAAACTGGACTGAGTAGCAGCTGTAGCTTTGATTGAACATAAATCAACTATTAAGGACTGCTATAAATACATAATTAAAAGTCTGCATACAGGTGGAGCCAGCTCTGACCTCTCTGTAGCCAAAAATCACTCACATTGTCTACTTCAGTTTGATATGCAGGGTTTTTTTAAGACATTAAACAATTTTCATGAAATAAAGACCCTTTTTCTTCTTTAACTGAATGTAAGGATAAGAACAGGAAAACAGTTACCTTTTTTTATTACTTAGTTCAAGATGTCTACATAGACATGCTGTTACTGCAGGATATTAAATTTTTTCATATTCAGGTTTTGATGGTGTATGTAACAGGCACTTCTGAGAAAATGACCCTTACAGCAAGGGTGATACTGGATCTGGTAGTCAAACCTTCTGCATGCTGCAAGAGCATTTGATTTCATCTGCTTTCTCTTTCATCAAATGCTAGAAGTCCATAACCTCCTCACGCTTCAGGCCTAAAGTGGAAAAAGAGCTTATTAAAAACTGTTGATTTAGTTACAATGGAATTACTTACATTGGTAAGAACACACACAGGGTGTATACGGTGCTAAATGTCACCCTAATTCATTAGCTTGGACAATCACGTATATACAGAAATATTGAAGGCAATTAACAATTTCTAAAGATGTGCTGCAGCCAGCTTTACTATCTTAAAGAAAAAAATTACATATTTGAAAGTGTACAGAATACACAAAAATCTTGTTAGTGTCTATAATAATGGAGTCATTTGTCTTAAAATAGTGTGCCTTAGTTTTATACACATGGATTCTATGAGATAGGCAACAATCTACTAACCAAGCATGCTGTTTTTCCATTTGTATTTTTCAGACACACGCAGTGTTTGACATTTGTAAAACTGAACGAATTTGTGCCTGAAAACTTGTAATGTCCAGATGTAGAATTTAGTTACCTGGATTGTTTGCCTGGTAAAAGAAGTGTGTGTGTGTGTGTGTGTGTGTGTGTGTGTGTGTGTGTGCGCGTGTGTGTGTGTGTGTGCGCCTGTACCCAAACCAGCAGACAATCTCAGGGAGTTTTCTGTTTTCTTTAAAGCCCTGTTGATTAATACAGTGGGAAGCAAACATTGCTGCCATTCCCACATACTTGTATTTTTGTCAACTGTTCTCTTTGCATGAGCAGCTGACTGAGCACCTGCCCTCCTGATTCTGTTTTGGTATTGTTTTTTGTTTTGTTTCATTTTGTTATTTCTCATTCTGCCTTTGGAAATGTAGTATGTGCTAATTTTTTCCCTTTTAATTGTCCCTTGGATGATTTGCTGACCGTTTTATCTAGACACCTCGCTTGCAGTCCTTAACTGCTGAGAAGCAGGGTGAGTGAAGAGCAGCACAGCGTGCTAAATAATAATCCTACCTAATAATAATCCTACAAACTAATAATCCTACCTGGTGCAGTTCTCTGTGAAGTCATTCCAGGACTGAGGATGTGATTCTGAAATATGCAGTTTGAGGCAGACAGGCCTACCTGCTGTGCTCCTTTTAACAAAGCTAACCCTGGCAAGAAGAATTAATTAGGACAGTGGTCCTTGTTTGGGGATCAAGAAAGGAAGATAGAGAAGGAAGAACAGCAGGGCAAGGAGGAAGAGTCATCAGCAAGAAAACTCAGGTGAAAAAAAGCTGGGACTTGTTAATTCTACATTTTTGTACAAGTGTGGTGAATGTTGATCATAGCAGTAGCTTCCAGCATCTCTACAAAAACATAATCATGTCTCAAGTGAAATGATCCCTTGGCTTTGGGAGGAGTTTCACATCCATATATTATCAATTAATTTCTCCTTGGCTTGTAGAAACAGGAAGAAGTGTAACCCTTTAAAGGAATGGTGTCTAATCTCCGATGCATCAGAATACTTTTGCCTGAAACTTCTCCTTCTTGTTCAGCATAAGCAAATTAAAAAAACAAAATGCAGCATTTATAGCATGTCTTTTGGAAACCCACTACAAAATCTTCACTTTAAAAGTGTTCACTGTTCTTGAACACTGCCTCACAAATCTTGCCATGCTCTTCCTTCAGGCATTAAATGCTGTTTTTCAGGCCAGCTGTTCTCATCATCTTGGAGTAGTGGAAGCTGTATATCCCATTATATAAAAAAAAAAAGCTGTGTTAAATTGAATGTAGTTCTGAATGAATATAAACTGCAACATGAAAATGTGGTGGGACAACTCACATAGCTGAAGTGCTGCACTAGATGGCTACAAGCTCTTAAGCAGAGACAGGAAATGGGGAAGAGGTGGAGGGATGGCCCTTTATATTAGGGAGGTTTTTGATGCCATGGCTGTTGAAACTAATCATGATGAAGCTGAATGCCTGTGGGCAAGAAGGGATGGCCCACAAGGCTGATATCCTATTGGGAGTCTGTTATCATCCACCCAACCAGGAGGAAGAGGTGGACAACTTACTTTATAAGCAGATGGAGAATGTGTCAGGATCACCAGCCTTTGTTCTTGTAGGTGACTTTAACCTACCAGACATCTGCTGGGAACTTAATCAGCAGAACAGAGTCAGTCCAGGAAGTTCTTAGAGTGTGTAGAGGATAACTTCTGTCACAGCTGGTGAGTGAGCCCACCAGGGGAGGGACTATGTTAGACCTGCTGTTTGCAAATAGAGATGAGCTGGTGGGAGATGTGGTGCTTGGAGGCTGCTTGGGGCAGAGTGATCATGAAATTACACAGGTCTCGATATTTGGTGAAATGAGGAGGAACACCAATAAGACTTTTACATTAGACTTCTGGAGGGCAGACTTTGGCCTGTTTAGGAGACTTATTCAGAGAGTCCCTTGGGAAGCAGCCCTTAAAAACAAAGGAGTTCAGGAAAGCTGGGCATGCCTCAAAACAGAGATCTTGAGGGCACAGGAACTGTCCCTCTGTGCCGAAAGATCAGCCAAAGGGGTAAGCGTCCGAGGCCAAACTCAGTTTGAACTTAATTTGGCAACTTTTGTAAATGAAAATAAAAAATGTTTTTACAATATTAATGGCAAAAGGAAGGGTGAGACCAGCCTTTGTTCTCTACTGGATGTGGGAGGGAGCTTAGTAACTGTAGGTGAGGAACAGACAGAAGTGCTTAATGCCTACTTTGCCTCAGTCTTTAGTGGGAAGATGGCTTGTCCTCAGGACAGCTGTCCTCCTGGGCTGGTAGATGGTGTCAGGGAATAGAATGGTCCCCCTGTTATCCAAGAGGAGGCAGTCAGAGAACTTCTGAGATGCTTGGATATTCATAAATCTATGGGCCCAAACGGGATCCATCCCAGGGTGATGAGAGACCTGGCCCATGAGCTTGAGAAGCCACTCTCCATCACTTACCAACAGTCCTGGCTCACTGGTGAGGTTCCAGATGACTGGAAGCTGGCCAGTGTGACCCCCATTCACAACAACTGTGGGAAGGAGGATGTGCCATGGTCTAGTTGAGGAGTTAGGGCATGGGTTGGACTTGACGATTTCAGTGATCTTGAAGGTCTCATCAAAACTAGTGATTCTGTGATTTCAGAATGACCATGGGCAGTTCTAATCACTATAGGCTGAGGTAGAATAGTGATTTTCATGTTGGGTTGTTTTTCCCCCTAAGTGAAAACAGTATGTGCATGATGTCTCCTTGGGTTGAATAGAGATCTTCCAGAATGCTGTTTTCATTTCCATATGGCAGGGCTACTCACACATACAATCCTAAACACTCCCTTTCTCTATTTATTGTGTGCGTCACAAAAAAACTCTTCAAACAAATAAAATACATCTTGAAGAGTCTTTAAACGTTTTAGATTGATTGGGGTTTCCATATCCAATTGTGTAAAGATACTGTATCCATAGTTATAGTCTTTCTCCTTGACTGGATTTTTGATTTTCCATTTTATGGTCATTTAGCACAGGCTTCCGCTTTGTATCACAAGTGTCCTTTGTTCCTACAATCCTGTTTATGGCACCCCCATAAAACTTGACAGCTTTGAAGGCTTTTGATATAGAAAAAGCTTATGCATTATCTTACATGTGTGCATGAATGCACAGGTGTTGTGTGCTCATGACTCAAAACTGATCCTATCTCTAGAGAGTCACTGGGCACGTGCATAGGATTTAACATGATGGAGTCAAAAGCCTGCCCTCTCCAATCTCTGCAGTACAAGACATGAAGGTCTAGTAGCACATGGAAGGAAATATCTTTTTGAAGAGATATATCATATCTTTTTGAAAAGATAGCTGGATTTTTTTGGTTTTTTTATATCTTCTGGAATGGTGTTGTTCTATTGTAGTTTCCTGTGTGCCTATGTGCAGCCAGATACAAACATTATCTTTGCCAAGGTAGACCACAGTAGGGAAAAGACAAAGCAGTTGAGGAGAAGCTGTTGACAGCAGCAGAAAAAATTTTACTGCCCTTGACCTGTCAAACCAGCCAAGCCTGACAGTATCTCTGTGGCCTCAAGCCTACCTTATTGTTTGTACTGTCTGGAGTATGCTATTGAGAATCCTAGAAATTCGTCTTTAAATAGAATACTTGGTGAAAAGCAGGTGGGCTTTACATGTCTGGTCTAGTAAATAAATACAATGTGAACTTAGCCTCCTAATAGTCATTGTAAACCCTGTTGCCATTTTATGTCTCATCTGGACAAAAATATAAAGATGCATTACAAAAAGAATGTCAAGAGACAACTGAGAGTCCTTCTCAGGCTCACACTGAGCACTTGAAAAGCCATCTGCCATTATAAAAACATCCTGGGTGGTATTACTGGTGTAACTGGCACTCCAGATCAGAACAGGCACTATCCTTAAATTTGTAAATAGATTTTCCTGCACATCATCTGTGGATCCTTCCTCTCCCTGTTTATCCTAGTAAACAGTCTTAACAGGTAGCCCGCAGGGCTTTGATTTCAGTGATACAGAAACAGAACTATTTTTTCAGGAAAAAATGTGTGAAACTGGTGACATTTTTCTTGAATTGGTGAGATTCTTCGTCCCCAAACTGATCATTTGGCTTCTTGCCCAGTTAGTATTACACCTGTCTGTTTCATCCTGCTTCTGGGCTGAAATGATATAAACATAATAAACAGTTATGATTTTGCTAGGAGAGCATGCCAGTTTTTTCAAGTTAACTTGGGTTAAGATGTGGACATTGAATAGCAGTCTCTTTTCAGCCTGCCACTGATTCTGGTTTTCACTGAGTATTTTATTCTGGTTGCATGTTTCACGTGCTGAATGGTTTTAGCTTGGTCGCTGTTTAACAAAAAGAAAATTATCAATGTAAACATCAAAGAAAATATTATGGTTGTAAAATTAAATCACCACAATGGACAAGGATACATAACCATGTTTTTAATCAGTCATCATTTCCTAGCAGAATTAAGACATTTGATTATTTCTCTGCTGGTATTATAAAAATAGACACTTTCCTTCCTCAGTTTTTGGTAGTACCTCTTGTGCCTGCTGTTGGAGCCAGATGACCACATGCTGACACATTTAGAGGTTCCTATTTGTGTGTAGAAAACAATCCTACAAGAAGTCAGCCACGTAGCATATCTATTTTTTTCTGTTTCATTTAATGCACAATAGATTTGGAGATCTTTATGACCCCTGTTCATATTGTGTGACTACTTCTAATCAAGGTACAGGAATTTGCTCCTAACTCTAATTTCACATTCAATGTTCTATCTTCTTTTTGAAGTTCCAGTTCTTGAAATCAACTACATAGTATGCTCATCTTCCGTGTTAAAAAAATAGAAACAGGTTTCCCTTACAGCTGAAGAAGAAACTGCAAACCCACCCTTGTCTGTGATATGGACTTGCAGAGAATACAGCAAAGGCGTGACAGTTGTACAGATTTTTAAGATTATATATTTAAAGTAAGTTTAATCTATTTTAAGGTATGATTTATGATTTTTGAACTCTTCTAATAGAACATAGAATGGTTTGGATTGGAAGGGACGAACCTTCCACTAGACCAGGTCACTCAGAGCTCCATCCAGCTTACTCTTTTTCTTGTTTCTCAGTATCATAGTTTGCATTTGCTACCTCAGATATGTATCACTGTTAAACCTAGATTGCTGTCTGTACAAATCTTTGCATATTTGGTACTCACCAAAATCGCAGGACGAGAGACATCTGTCATTAGTCATTAAGACAGGACTATATTGCTTACACTGTCCATTTTTTTGGGTTTTTTTAAAGCATGTTATCATAAATTACATTTAAGTACTGATTTAGCATCAACGGTTAGCCAGCTTGACTTTATAGCTGGTGTGGAGTTGGAATTCTGAAATTTAACGTAACTTTCATAGCCAGAATTTAGGAATATCACCATAATAATCATCAAGTTTGTAATTTTCTTGTGTAACAGCTCCTCCACTAATGTCTTCTGAACGTTTTCTAACCAGATTTCAGGTTACTTGTATTCACAGGTGCACAAATATTCCTGCATTTTGCATATACTGATCCAGTTAATTATTTGAAAATGTTTCTAAATGTTTCTAAGTATTCTATGTCAGATGAAATGAGTAAGGATGACATAGCAGAAACAGGTAACACAGATAATTGTAATTAATAAAAAAAAGAGGCATTTATTGCCCTATCACAGGAAACTAAACCAGTAAGTGGAGCATGGAGCTTCATCCTTGTATACAGGCTATTGAGAGTCACCTTACAAACCTCAGAAACCAAACATAATGACTTCTGTAGCAGCACTGAGTCTTTCAGGCTGGAAAGGATTTAGGGAGGTCTCTGGTCCAATCTCTTGCTTGAAGGAGGGTTAGACGTGAGATTGCACCAGATTGGCTTAAGAATCTCCAAGGGTAGACTGCACAACCTCCCTCTGTAACCTGCTCTGACTCTTGACTTACCTTCAGGGGGAAAAAATTTGTTCCTAATATCCATCAGGAATTTCCTGTTTCAGTTGATCTTTTGTCTCTTGCCCTCCTGCTATGGTCTGCTGTGGTAAGCCTACTTCCGTCTTTTCCGCCCCTTCCCTATGGGATACTGGAAGATGCAATTAACTGCCTTTGAAGCTATCTGCTTCAGGCTCAAAAAGCCTCAGCCCTGCAGCTGCTGCTTGCAGATTGTCACCAACCATCTCAGTGTCCCCCCATGAACTTTGTCCAGTTTGTCAGCATCTTGTATAAAGGTCCCACAATTGAACACAGGATTTGTGATAAGGTCTAGTGAGTGCCAAGCAGAGTCTGTTAAATCCTGCCCTCAATCTGCTGCTTGTGCTGCCTGCTGTTTGGGCAGCCTGGATACCACCAGTCTTCCTTGCTGCAAGAATGCAGCCTCCTTATGTTCACCTCATGGCCCACTAAGCCAAGGCTTAATGAGTAGAAAGAAGGTCATTTGTACTTGCACAGAGCTAGGATGGCCCCAGATTTCCAAGCGTTAGAAGGTGTTGGTGCCCCTGACCAGGCTTCCTTTGTGAAAGGATTGAGTTGGAAACACAGCTGCGTGAGAATGCCTACAGGAAAAGAGAGAAAGAGCTCTCAGTAAGTCATAAACCTTTGAGATACATGCTGTCACAAAACTGAAGGGAACGAATCTATCCACCAGATTTAGCTTCTTTACCTGCTCAGGAAACAGACCAGGACTATGATTTTCCACCTATTTGTTGGTTATTCTGCCAACATGAACACTTTTTCCATGCTGTTAAATGGGGATACATCACTGAATTTTTGCAATGAATACATGCTGTTAAATGGATTTGCATTAATTGCTTCTAAAGGTCTTGATAGGTCTTTCGGCTCATTTCAGCACGATCGAACATTCTACAACAATGGGAGATCTCTCAACGTGAGATTTCTGCGGCAAAAGTAGACACATGGCATCAGTGAAAGGATGTTTCTATGCAAGCCTTGCGTGCAAGACATCTCTCAGGTATCCGGTGTATCCGGTGCACTGCCACCGTGAGGGAGTCCCGGAGGCCGGGCCTTGTCCCTCCTGAGCCCGCCTGGGGTCGGTCCTGCACACTGCAACAAATTTCCCTTCCAACATGAGCGTAGTTTGAGGTCAGCGGACCTGGAAAAGCCGAGGAGCAGGATTGCTTTTCTGACACTTAACCCGCCGCTCGACAGCGTGCGGCGACACCGCCGCACTCCGGGGTCACCGTCGGGG
>NW_005054385.1:2184158-2253646 GCF_000277835.1 Geospiza fortis
CGTCCTCCGGGCCCAAGTCGCTGCGGGAGATGCCGCATCCCCTGGCCACGTCCAGCAGCGAGGAGATGGGGCCGGCGCTCACCCCCAGCCCCGACCTGCTCCTGCCCCGCAGCATCGCCGACAAGGTATGTCCCGGGGGAAGGAGTTGCGGCATTTGAGGGGGCCTCTGGTGTTGAAGGAGAGCGGGGAGGACTGTGTGTGTGTGTTTCCCTGACGCATCCCTTTTCACCGCTTCGTCTCGCCGTGGGGAGATAAAGCCCTGGGCGCTGCTGATATCCTTTGCAAGAGCACAGAGCCGCTCCGGGGGGAGAAGACATCGTGTCCCTTGCTGCGGGGAACCGTCTCGGACACTGGTAGTCGCGCTGTCACAGGAGGGTTGCGAGAGGCAGGATTTTATTTATTTTATCTCCTGTGGCTCATACTCTACAGATAGGTGTAAATTTTTCAGGCATTGCTGCAGCTCCTTTGCCGTCTTCTTCCTGTAGTCCTCACGGGGAAGGCTTTGAGCTGGCATGATTTCCTTATCATCAGCTTGTTTGTGATTGTCCTTTCCAGCCTGAATTCCTGCTCACTTCTTCCCAGCACTAGTACCAGCACGGTGTTCTGCAGGAGTATCTGTGTTTGTTTTCCCTTCTCTAGCTCTGGCATATGTTCACAGGACACTAGCAAACTCTGTGAAGTGCCTTCCTCGTGGTAATAATTCGGTAGTGGCAGTACAGTACTGCCGATACATTAGCTACTCTTGCAAGCACTTGTATCCCTGTAGACAAGTCTTCCTGAAATTTTTAAGGTAGGATTTCCTGGGAGCAAGAACTGCAAAGGATGATGTAGGTTTAAAAACAGTTCTGGCACAGGTGGTTCGTGCATACAAGGTTTTACTGAGTTGGTGGTGGCGAGAAGTGCTTCTTCTGTGGCTGTTGTCCTGGGGAATATGGAACTGCTTCTGGTTAGGATGGATCCCTTAGGATCCAAAAGCCTTGAGGCTGTCAGCAGTGTCTAGCCCAGTACCCTCCCATGCTACAGGAGAGTAAGTCAAGGTAGCCTGGCCTCTTCAGTATTTCACCATCTGCTGTGTGCAGCTGCGATGTAGAGATTCAGCACTTCTTCCTGCCCATGTAAGGAGTCCTCTTCTTGAACATTTGCCCGCTGTTACTCTAGTGAGAAGCAAGGTTTACCTTCTCTTCCAGAACTTAGGCCTTCATCTAACAAATGAATCGATTGATGACCTGCGGAGAAAAGGGTATGTGACTAAGGCAGGGGTAGAAATTGGGGAGGTTTTTGTCTGTGATAGATGGTTTAATGATCTAACTAGGTTGTTGTCTGGCAAACCTGTAGCGATAGAAATTGGCAGCTGCCTTCACAAGTCTTGCCAGCTGAGAAGCTGCAGCTGTTGGCACGGTCCATCCACATTGCTGTATAGCTGGTGAGAAGCTGTGTTATAAGGAGTATCTTTCCCCCTATAATGTCTTTCCTCAGTTGTATTAAAGAACTTTGCTTTTGGAGTGCAAGCAAGTTTCTCTCTGCTTTACTGCTTTGAGGTTTTGAGAAGTGTATCAGTATTCCCGGCAATCTGGGAGCAGAAATAACTCTAGCTTTAGGCTTTGGTCAGCTAACTTCTCATAAGTGGGAAAGTTCTTGCCCAGTTTTTCCATCAGCAATAGAAATGAAATCCGCCTTCCTATACCCTGCATGTAGTACCATTCTGTTCTAGGCACTTGGCAGCATAGAAATACTCTAAAAGGCAGAGCAAAACTGGCTGTGGTACATGATGCTTAGACTTGAGTGCAGTTCTGTGCTTGACCTGGAAATGGCACTAGGCTATGATCCTTGCAAAATAAAAGCATATCTAGTAGGAAGAGTATATGATATTTTTTTTCCTTCTAGCTGCATTAGCAGAAAAAGCCATATGTATTATCCTGTTGATGGAAGGAAATCAACAGCTTTGCTGGGTATGGGATATTCCTTCTTCAGCTTAATATTTCACATACTGGCAAGAAAAAAATGTAGTAACTTCTTTCCCATCTCAGAAAAAAAAAAGAGTAAACAGGTGTTCTAGCTTTAAGGCAATGCCTACACTACGTATTAAGTAGTATAGAGAGGGAGTAGGGTAAGTGGAGGGAAGCACAAAAAACCACTGTTTGGGTGATTTGTATGTCTCAGTCTCAGAATCGTGGAATAGTCTGGGTTGGTAGGGAGCTCAAAGATAACCTAGTCTAACCTCTGTGCTGTGGACAGGGACACCTCACTACATCAGATTGATCAGAGCACCATCCAGTATGGCCTTGGACACTTCCAGTGTTAATCTTAAAAATCTTAATCTCTGATGATGGATTATTAACTTTTGAGAGACTGGCTTATTAATCAGCTAATAGTGCTGAGTAACTTCAATAGCTGAGTAACAAAGGGAGGTCAGCATTGAAGTGTGACTTAGGCTTAAAGCTCTGCGTTAGTTATTTATTGATACTTTACTAGGAGCTGTTCTAATCTTCTGTCTGGTCTTTTTAGAGAAATATGGTGCAAAAATCCAAGTCTCCTGCCTCAAACTGTCTTTGAGTCAGATTCTTTAAGGACAACTGTCCATATTCAGACATGTACTAGGATATCACTTTAGGAAGAGGGCTAGTGAAAATAGGTGGCCCATCGCCATGAAGTGGATAATTTGCTTTTTCTGATTTCCTGGTGTTTCCTCTGAGCAAATACTTCCTAAAATCTGCTGCAAGCTTCAAGTACCTAAGACTGAAATCCTCTGAGTGGAGAAAGTTCAAAAGTAGAGGGAGATTTTCTGCCCAGAAAGTGCTTTGATTTTTATTGCCACTGATGTATAGCATAGAAGTGGCTGAACCTCTACCATCACTGCTTTGTATTCTTTAAAGCATGCTTTTCTTACTTTTTTTTTTCCATTGAGAAAGAACACCACTTTTTCCTGAGTCAGAGAAACCTGGGGGGCAGGAACACTTGCCTCTGTATCTCCTTTTGGATTTTGGTTCAAATATGGGAATAATGTAGTATTTCAGATCCTGTGTAACTTTAATGTCTCATAAACCTTAGGCTGCTGTTCAAGAACAGTGGCTAATGCTACTAGAGCAGTAGGTCATTGGAAAGGGAAGGAAAATCTTTTGTGCTGTTTATTGAGGCCATCTAAGTAGACTAGTCTCAAGTTTTCTGAATCTTAGGAAGAAGGCTGCAGAACTTTTGTTATATCAAGTGGTGTCTTTATCCTGACTTGTAATGGACAATAGTTTTAGAAACCAGGACACCTTGACTTTTGACAGTGTCTTATCTCTTAAATGAAAAGGACATTTTAGCCAAGCACTTGACTTTTACAGTCATGCTGCAGGAAACATCAAACACTTGAGTTGTAGATTCTTGTTTCTAAAGCATTTATATATTGGCCGTGTGTTTCTGTAAAGATTTTTCTGTTCCTCTGAAATCTAATTGCTTAAAATACTGTCTTGATGCCTGAGCATCTTTGAGTGAGTGTCTTTGAGTTTATTCTCCCTTCAGCCCTGCTAGCTTTCACATATGGAGACAGCTAAAGCTGAACCTGAGTGCTACCATGTTTCTTGTGTTTTGTGGTTTTTTTCCTTTTATTTGGTTGGGGTTTTTTTTAACATCAGGTGGGAGGAGAAACATGCAGAAGAAAATAATTCCTGAAATTGCATGGCAGTTTAGTTGTAGAATTAGTTGTAAAACTGAAGCCTTGTTGGTTTAGCTTTTGGAACACATACAAGCTAATTAAGATCTTGTTTTTAGAGTAGATACACTGCTGAGGAGGGCAGGACATGGGGAAGTGTCTGAATTTCTCTCTGCCTTTTCTTTTTTAAAAAATAAGGAAGTTCTGCTTGTGCATGTGCTCAAGTTTGTCACTTTTCAATAGCAGATCTGCTCTGTGCACCAGGACAGATGCTTTGAGAATAAGGAGAAAAGGCAGTATTAATAGGTTACTGAGTTTAGAGCAGAGGTGAGAAGTAGACAATATTTTGTTCCGTGAAGACTTGGATTCAGGCCCTCTGAGGCTATGCAGATTTAGTAGGCTGCTGCTAAGATTTGGAAGTGCCAGGCTGTGCAGAGTTAGAAAGGAAGTGTTCTGTATGGCTTAGTTCCGCTATCGTCTAGCTGTGGTCCCTCTAGACTTGTATAATCTAAGAGTATCTTCCTAACATGGTGGTGTTGGCTATTCTTGCTGTGGTCTGCCTTGAGACTGGCAGCTGTCTGATAAGAGTCCTGATTCACATCACTGGTTTCTTGCCAAGAACTCCAAAACATTTCATATCCCACCTGTCCTACGACTTGGGCTCCCTTGTTTTTCAGACATTTCTGACTGCTATTTCTGTACTTGTGACCAGCTATCCGTAACTTTCTCAGCTTTTATTCTTGGAAGCTCTGCCTACCTTGTTTTTGCGTCAGTTAACTCTATACAGCTGATGGGAGCTTCAAGGCGGTTTGACAGGCAGTATATCAAGCAGATACCAGAGCTGATGTGGAATACCAGGCTTGTAGTGAATGCATAACTTGAATTTGCTAGTTCATGGAGATGGACTCTAAAACTCCTACTGCAAACTTCTGGTTACTAACTGAAGACTATTGTTTGCATGCTCCTCTGTTTCCGAGTTACCACTCTGGTGAATTCCTAGACTTCTTATTAGCACCTTGTCAAATATACTTGGTGTTTGCTGGAGTGCTGTTACATAGCACTTACTCTGAAAGGGAGCCTGGCACCTCTCCAATTCCAAAAAACATACTGGGAGTTTGAAGCGCTACTTCCAGCCTCCTTGGTTGCTATTTTATGATTATTGCTTTTAACTTTATCCACCTACAGATGAAACCAGTTTGCAGTATAATCTGAAAACTTAAAATAGATCTGCATGAGCTTCTACAAACTTCTTCATTCTCTGACTAGATGAGAACTTAGACTGGCACCGTGTATTGTTCTTAAAGGAAGCTGGAGGTAAATTCTCAGTTGTGGGAGAGACTGAAGACTGTAGAAAGTCAAACTGAGGTTGGCAAACTTGGGAAACAGTGTCAGTATAGATGGGTTGATCTCTGCTCCTATCTACAGGATGCAAAAATGACAGTCGCAGGGAAATTGAGGCTAGAAGACACTTCTGCATATTGTCTTGTCCAACCTTTTGGCTCAGATAGGCCAGGCTCCCCAGGATGCTGTGAAGTTGTTTTTTGAACAGCTTTCTGGGCATCCTCTTCCTGCATCCAGTCACCCACAAAGTAAAATATATTTTTCATGTTTAAGTGAAACTTCCAGTATTTAAATATTCGCTGAAAAGAGTCTGTTACTTCCTTCTGTACACGGTTCCATTAAATATTTATCCTTACTGATAAGATTCCCTGAGCATTATTATCTCCAGGCTGTTTGCCTTCTTTGCCTTGAGGCATGTTGTTGGCTCTTGGTCAACTTTTCCATCGCTGTCTGTGGGGTTTTTTTTTCATTCCCCATGCCAAACTTCTTTTCAGTTGATCAGCCTCCAGCACACGCTGCTGCATGGGGTTGCTCCTGGCAGGTGCATGACTTTGCGTTTCCTCATACTGAATTTTTTGAGGCATCCCACAGCCCATTTCTCCAGCGTGTTGTGGTCTTCCTCAGTGACAGCACAGACATCTGATCAAGCATTCTATACAGTTGTGTACTCTCAGTACACTTGCTGAGGATGTACCCTGTTCCATCGTTTAGGTCCTTAACGATTACAGTTGCCTTCACGTTTAGAAATGGGAAAGGGTACTTTCATGGTATCTTACACCATAGGTGCTCTAGTACTGTTGTGAAACTCAGTGGTCTCTATGAAACTCAGTGGTCTCTATGAAACAAGCCAGTTTCTTGAATTGGCAATTCACTTCTTTTTTGAACAAGATGAAGGATGGCTAGCAAGTTAGAACAAACACTTGAATCAGCGTAACTATTTTAGTACCATTACTTTTTCAATCTCTCCTGGTAAAGCTAAACATAGCTTTTACTGTACAACACTATTATTACTTTGTGGTTCTTACTTCAGCTTAATGGAGGGGAGGGGTGTATACTTTGAGGTTGACTTCAGTGTTGCACAGCTTTCATAATATTTTCAACAGGATTGCTTCATACATAATGAGATAGAGTATTGGAAACATATTCAGAGCATACATAGAGCAACTTGGTTCTTCAGACAGATTTCAGAAGGATGAGTCTTGGAGTAACTTGTTAGCCATGGTGGAAAAAGTTATGCTTGATGTTGGGAAGGAACCCTCAGCTGCCTGTGCTGGAGTGCCTTAAACTTACCCAAGTAGCTGAATGCTTTCCAACCTCATTCATGGATGGGAAGGGATAACTACTTTGGTAACGAAGTTCTCTTATTACCGTTGTATGGGGACTTCCTCCTACTATCAGTGCCTCAGGAAGCATGTCCCTGTAATTAATGGTGGGAGGGGCAGAGGATAAAGAATGAAGGTTTGCTATTGACACACCTATCTGAGAGACCTCAGTTCCTAGATTTATGTGCAAACTGTTGTCCTGGTGTCTTCTAGCATAGTGGTGTACTCTTGTGGTATCTTAAACAGATGGTCTGGCTGTCACATGCTGCTCCGGCACTGAGCTGGGAGACTGCTCTCTGTAAAGCAGGTCAGGAGACAAGGCAGGCAGCTCTTTTGGTGCAGTGGACTTAGTGCTACTCCAAGAAAATCTACTTGCCACACCTGAAATGCATATTTAAGATTGTAACTTGCATGTGCTTTAAGTCTGCGGAAGACTTTTTATAAGTCCGTTTAAAATGTGATTTTATCTTGTGTATTTCTCAGAAATAACTTCGCTGAGGCTTGTTCTCAGCTGACCATAAGCAAGATCTTGCGTGTTGTAAGATCTGTACTGACTCTTTAAGTTGTGACGGAGTTGACTGCCTGAGCCTGGATTCCAGTGCACCTGAAATTTCCAGGATCTTGTGGCTGGGAAAAGCTGCTTGCATCATTAGGACGTAATGGTGGAAAAAGTCTGAACTCCACCATGGCAGCTATAACTGTGAAGTAAAATCTGTGGAAAGTTACTCTTAATGAATTATTGAGAAACAAGGGGGAAGAGTTTCTTTCCAGTTACTAAGAGCAATAACTGACAGCAAGGTAGTTACTAGCTACCAGTTGCTATCAGTTCAATTACCAGTTGAAGATGGAAAAAAACTCTAGTAGGCTGTGATTATTTTAATCAGTTATCATTTCCATTGCCAGTCCAGCTTAAATGGCCTTCAAAAAGGGCAGGAAGGGAGAGACAGAGGGAACTACTTACTACTCAGCCACACCTCAGTCCCTGGAAGCGTGATGGAACAATGAATTTTGGTAGCTATCTTTATCCAGAGAGGATGAAAAGGTGATCAGAAGTAGTCAGCATGGATTCACTAAATCATGCTTGACCAACCTGATTGCTGGCTGTGAAGAAACAGCTACTTGTTGGATGAGCAGTGGATGTTGTCTTCAGAAAGGCTTCCAGCACTGTCTCTTAAAACATCCTCATAGGGAAACTCAGGGAGAGTGGACTGGATGAGTGGACAGGGAGGTGGATTGAGAACTGGCTGAACAGCAGATCCCAGAGTCATAATCAATGGCACATGCTGTATTTTGGGGGCCTGTCCCTAGTGGTGTCTCCCACCAATGGTGGCTCCAGTCTTGTTTAATTTATCCATCAATGACTTGGGTGAAGAGCAGAGGCCTCCTCAGCAATTTCACTGACAGCACAAAGCTGGGAGCAGTGGCCGATAGCCCAGAGGGCTGTGCAGCCCTTCAGAAGGACCTCAGCAGCCTGGAGAGATGGGCACAGAGGAACCTTCTGAAAGTCAGCCAAGGCAAGTGCAGGGTCCTGCAGCTGGGGAGGAGCAACCCCAGGCACCAGCACAGCCTGGGGGTGACCTGCTGGGAAGCAGCTCTGTGGACAAGGAGCTGGGGGTCCTGTGGACAGCAAGCTCTCCATGAGCCAGCAGTGCCCTGGTGGCCAAGAAGGCCTGTGACATCCTGGGCTGCATCATGAAGAGCAGCGCCAGCAGGCTGAGGGAGATGAACCCTGCCCCTCTACTCAGCCCTGGTGCAGCCTCACCTGGAATGCTGTGTCCAATTCTGGGCTCCTCAGTACAAGAAAGGCATGGAACTCCTGGAGCAGGTCTAGCAGAGGGCATCAAAGATGATTAAGGGAATGGAGCATCTCTTAGGGAAGAAAGGCTGATGGACTTGGGGCTTTTCAGCCTTGAGAAGAGGCAGCTGAGAGAATCTCATCAATGCTGATGAGTATCTGAAGGGAGGGTGTCAAGAGGATGGACCAGGCTCTTCCCAGAGGTGCCAAGCTATGCAACAAAGACCAGTGAAGCAGACACATGCACGAGAAGTTCCAGCTGAATATGAAGAAGAGCTTTACTGCGTAAGAGATGGAGCACTGAACAGGCTGCTCATAGAGGTGTGTTCTCACTAGAGATATTCAAGAACTGTCTGGGTGCAGTAATGTGCAACATGCTCTGGGTTAATGCTGCTTGATCAGGAAGGCTGGGCCAGATGACCCAATGTGATTCCTTCCAACCTTACCTATTCTGCGATTCTGTGTTTTGACAGGTGAATTTATGGGACAAATTCTACTTTATCAATTGGGTAGGTCAAGGGATGGAAAGAGATGTTGTCTTCATCTGGAGGTGATGTTACAATACCAAAACTGTTGGTTCTCCACCAGATATTTCACTTAAATCAAGAGGTATTTATTAGAGTAAGCGCTTAAGTGATACTGGTCAGTGGAACTAAGTGAAATGGTTCTGAAAACTGAGACAATAATCCAAAGTTCATACAACAGGCAAGGAAAGAGTTTAGCCAAGAGCTGTGATCGGTGTGGTCCAGAAAGCATAAATCCTGTTAGAGAGCATTATTGTCGTAGAGCCACATTCAGAGCTTCTACACTGTGACTTTTGTGAAGCGATACACTACAGGTGACATGCTACTTTGGAAGTGAAAGTGGTGGTGTCTGTAACCCTTAAAGATGAGTTTCTCCTTTGTCGTCTTAGGTATCTTGGTTGAAGACAAGCTTTGCACAAACGCATGGGAGCAAAGACATGGGAAAAATGTGTAGTACTCTGGTTTGCAGGAAAATGTAGAGAATGTAAAATGTAAACTTGCTTTTAGATCACGCCTCAAATTACAGAGACCTGTGAGAATGACAACCTCACTTCCTGTCTTGGAGTGATCAATAGTATTACTAGTGGAGTGATCTGTAGTGTTATTAGTAATGGGAGGCTTACAGCACTGAAGGACATGTTTTTGTCATGATTATCAATCTGTGCTTTGACTTCATGCTGAGTTTAAGTCTGAAAAAGCTCCCCTACCTTAAAGTTTCTTTTCACTCACTTTTCCAGTAAGCTTGAATGATTCTGTGTGTTCCTTGAAAAGGGATCCTTTGCAGACAGGTGTTGCTCAGGAGCTGGGAAGCCTCCTCCCCATCACTGGTGCAGATGGTGCTAGGAGCAGGCACTGTGAGCTAATTCTGTGGTGAAAGCAGTGGCATCTGGTAGTGATAGACTACCCAGACTACCCAGAAGCTCATGATTTTCTGGGTGGAACCTTTGCTTTAGCTTTTTAGATGCTAGAATAACGCAAATTGAGCGAAATTTTTGAATACTGACAAGATGAAATTGTGGGGTTTGGATTGTTGCCCAGAAAATCTGTGGACATCTTTAATCAATGCCATTTATTGCAAGTGATCATCCTGACCTCTTCACAATTTGTACGATGACTCCCAGTGTGCTGGCCAGCCTGCTCCTGGATCAGTATACTTCACTTGAAGCCATGTGTGTAACTCTTATGTGCCTTTGTGGCTGTGATAAGCCTAGACTATTAACTAAAATGTGTTTCTCTACATAGATTAGTCTGTAGATCTCGAGTTACTGTGGTTTGAGCTGGCCCAATGCCAGGCACCCATGAAAGCTGTTCGCTCACCATCTCCTGCCATAGCTGGGCTGTGGAGAGAAAGAAAATTAATGAAGGGTTCATGAATTGAGATAAGGACCAGGAGAAAACACTTCAAGGGAAAAACAGGCTCAATTTAAGTTACAAAGTGAATTTATAACTGTAAAGAATCAGAGGAGGATAATGTGAAGTCAAATAAGCCCTTAAACACCTTTTTCCCCCTAGCTCCTCCCTCTTTCCCACCGACAGCACAGGGAGACAGGGCATGGGAATTTTGGTCAGTTCATCACCGAGATTTTTTTCCACTTCTCCAGGAGAGGAGTCCTTCCCCTGTCAGGCCGTGGGGTCCCTCCTCTGGGAGACAGTTCTCCATGAACTTCTCCAGCATGGGTCCACTCTCACAGACAGCAGCCACACTGCACCTGCTGCAGCAGGAACTCCCCCCTTGGGCAGACAGTCCTCCCAAAACTGCTGCAGCATGGGTCACTTTTTCCACAGAGTGCAGTCCTCCAAGACCAGGCTGGCTGCTCCAGCCTGGAACAAAAGCCTTCTCCACCAAGTCTCCTGCTGGATCACAGCCTCCTCCAGACATCCACCTGCTCCGGCATGGGCGCTTCCCCCACGGGCTGTGGGTGGATCTCTGCATCCCCCATGGATCTCTGCGGGCTTCAGGTGGATCTCTGCATCCCCTGTGGATCCCCATGGCTGTGGGTGGATCTCTGTATCTCCCATGGATCCCCACACGCTGCAGGGGCACAACTGTTTCACCATGGTCTCACCACAGCCTGCAAGAGGAATCTTAGCACCTCCTCCCCCTCCTTCTGACCTTGGTGTCTCCCTGTTGTTTCCTTCGCATGTTCTCACCTCCTTCTCTTCTCTGACTAGAAGCAAAAACCAGTGACTTTGTTTTGGTTTTCTTCTTAAATATGTTATCAGAGAGGTGTTACCAACTTCTCTAGTTTTGGCCGGCAGCAATCTTCAGAGCCATCAGGGATTGGCTCTGCTGGACACTGTGGAAGCTTCCAGCAACTTCTCACAGAAGCCACCTCTGTGGCCCCCCGGCTACCAGAAACCAGGCTGTGTAAAACCAATACAAAAGTCCATCAGTCTCTGTAGATAATTTTCTTATTGTGAGGAAATATTTTGGGATTGCTTTTCCTCAGCTTTTCTCCTCAAAGCAGCAACTAAAGCGGTCATGCTGTGTGGGTTTTGGTTTGGGTTTGTTTGGTTTGGTTAGGTTAGGGTTGTTTGTGGGTTGTTTGGTTAGGTTGCTGTGTTTGTTTGGTTTGGTTAGTGTTGTTTTTTCTTTCTTTCAACAGATAAGCACTTTGTTTATTTTATCCCTTTGAGAGCAAATGCCTTTCTACTGGAAAATGTCTTGTATATCGGCAAGTGTGATAGAGGGATATCACTTAAATTGCACCTGCATAAACTAACTCTGAGAGCTTCTCCAAGAGTACACTCCTCCAGGTCTTCCAGGGCATGAGATGTGAACATGAATTCTCCCCTCTAAGTTATCTTTGCTTCTGGCCTCTGTTACTTGCACAGTGGTACCTTGTCAGTCTGACTTGCTCTCACAAAATCTTCGCTGGTCTGTGTCAGGAAAACTATTGCAAGTCATCTGAAACAGAGAGCATGAGGGAACCCACATTGTAGTGTATGCATATTCTTTCTTGATTAAATGAAATGCTCACCAGGATGCTGCAGTGCTTTCCACTTTGCATCTGTTGACATTGAAAAAACCCAGCATATTACTGTTTGCTCTCAAAAGCCAAAAGAGCAGTTTGGTGACACTGGGTAGCTAGATAACAGATGTAACTAAACCTGCTTCTAGAGAGTGAAGGGAAAACCCCAACTTCTTCATGGTATATCTGCAGAGGTTTAACAGGAAATTGTATCTCTCTAGGAGAAGGCAGTTTAGTTTGGACAAGCTTAATAAACTGTTCCATCTGTAATCAGATATAAATCTAGTTTCTTGGATTGGGAATGATTCCTAGTCATATGCAGGATTCAAGTTTTCCTGCTCATGGTCTGAAAATGAACAGTGTTTTTGGCTGTGGGGATTTATTTTTTTTTAAATCCAGTTGAGTATGACAGCCTTGTTCTTTCCATCCCTTCTGTGTCCACAGCATTCTCTCTTCTGCACTCTGTATGCCCACTTTGGTGCCTTAAATTAACTGTTCAAAAGCAAGCGCAAGAGGCTGGGACATGTCCTATCTCAGACATGTGAAGAAACAGAAGTGGCCTCTAAAAAACAAAATCTGATGTTCCTGCCTGATACAGAAGGAAATTGAATATATATAAAGGGGAAGTAAATGCATTTTCTTCTGTTGTTCTGTATCTAGCTGGTATTGAATAACAGTATTGTGTAGACTGAAATTTCACTAAACAGGTAGGTCTTCTGATAGAGTACTGTACATGGATGAGCTAATCTAGGTGTGCTGGAAGATTCAGAAATGCTTTTTCTTTCTACATGGAGTTGACCTATACAAAAAATACCTACATTCAAAACTTGCTGGGATAAGACAAGGACTGTTATGAATAGATCTGTGAAAGCCCAATTCATGTAAGCTTTTATAGTGCCCTCAGGAATGTTTGTGTCTAAACCACTTCAGTTTTCCAGTCACTGGCTACCATTCTCCTATATGACTTACTGTCATGTACTGAAGGTATGGAGATAAAAGTGTTCCAAAACCCAGCTATAACTGTGTGGAATTGTTGTCTGCTTAACATGGCTCTGTCATTGTGTCTCTGTGGAATGAATGGCAAAAAGCAATGGAACACCTTGAAACAGAAGGAGAAAGCCTACAGCACTCTGAATTTCAGAAGTGAAGCAATGGGGTTCTAGGAGCAGTATAGGCCTGGCTCTCAGATCTCTAAGTTATGCACGGGTATTTAGGGTTAAGTGCACCTCTAAACAGCAACATTTCTAAATGTCTGTTAGTGTCACACAGTACTTGTTGAATGGGAGCAGTGTGCCTGCAGCATCACATGGGTTCAGGGTAACTCTTAGCAGAGTTGAGTTTATTCCTGCTTGGAAGACCTGGCTGAGCCACATCTTCTGCTTCTTCATGGACTGCTGCTTTGACAGCAAATCTATCTGGTTAAGCTGTACACTTGCTCAGGCAGGATAGGTGAAAGCTAGCATTCAGTTTCTGGAAACTGTAATATTGACTAGTTGCTTGTAGCTCTGGAGAAGACTCCATGGTCTTCACAATAAAACGATACCTATGGAAATTTAGGCCCTCAAGGTTGAGTCCTGGATGCTTCCTCTGGCAAACTACTCCCTGAGGGGAGGCTGCCATCCAGAAGACTGAATACCAGACTCCTGAAGTTTCTACTTTGTGTGGATCCAAACTGCTCTGTAAGTGGAATTGTGGAAAATCTCCTGGGAGAAGATGACAATTGGAAACTTCCCAACTAATTTTGAATCTCACATGCAGACTTCTAGTATAAAAAATTCAGCTGAATTTTATGTTGGGATGAAGTGAACTTCTTGATAGATTTAATATCTATTTCTGGGCTGGCTGACTAGTCAAGGTGTTTGGAGAGCATCATTTAGCAAACTAATGTGAACCAGCCTTACCAGATGGCAGCCTGCATAGTTGTCATGTTGCATTTCCAACACAGGCAGTTTGGTCCTACTTGCCTGGTACTGTAGGATACCAAACATGCTGCTAAAATCAGCTGACTTCTGTACCCATAAATTCAGGTGTCTTGTGGAATTCTGGGAACTTCATAGGAATGCATGAAAAGCCTGCTCTTGTGATTGTTTCAGAGCTGTATGCAAGAACCAGTAGCTCATGAACCTGGTAGTCTGAATATCACACTGTATCTACTATCACACTTGTGATCCAGGCCTTGCTACACCTTGACCTGACCTACTTCAACAGATGACAAAGCTGTTTAGACTGTCCTGAGGAAGTGGGGGACAGAGACTAAGAATCTTTACTCTTTACTTTAGAAAAAGCTTTGAAACTTTGGAAAAATCTTTGTGGATGCTCGCTAAGAAGTGAAGAATGTTTTGGCAGAACATGTTCTCCAAACCACCTTGCCTGGCTAACCAGGAGCAGCCTCCCCTCCTGTCTGCTGTGGGACTGCTCAGCTTTATGGCAGACTGAGTACTGTGAGTAACAGGTACTTTGACAAAAGGCTCTGAAAGCAGTAGGTACCTGCTGTGACCAGGACTGTGCTGGTCTCTGATAATACTACCTCAGAGAGTTACTTAAAACATGGATAGGCAGCTACTTGGTGCCCTAAAGGTTAAGCTGATGCATGAGCCACTGGCACTGATGTCAGACGCAGCTTGCTAGCTTGTTTATATAAAATGGATAATACTAGCCAGTATTTCAGATGCTTTTGGGTATGATAGTTGTACCAACAGGTAGAAACACTGGTGGCTGCGTATCTCCTTTCCTACTAGGCTCTGCAGAACATACTCCTCTTTCTGTGGTAAAAGCAGACTAACACAAATGGTGCAGTCTTGTTTCCTGAACACCAAAAAAAGAAAAAAATTAAATCACCCAAGTCTCATGGAAGAAGGGCTGGGAAATTAACATGACATGGAGGTGCTCTGATGGTAGGATTACAACCTGAGGTATCTTGCTGTCATACTTCAAAGCCTGTTTCTTTCTACCAATAGCATAAGACTTCAGCAAAACTGATCCTGCGTACTGTTAAATGAGGATTCAGCAGCTATATGTGTTGTTTCTAGTGCACTTAGCTAGGAGGTTCCACCCTTTCAGGAGGAGAAATAGTTAGCTTCTAACTTGGCTTTCATTTACTGAAAAGTAGCCAAGTAGCAGGGTACGATGCCAGCTGTCTTTTCCAGGGGACGATCCTGCAGATGAGGCAGTACGGCGCAGTAACACATCTTCTGTCCTTTCCCCACCACCACAGCTAGCAGCTCTCCTGATTTGAACCACTGCTGGTACAGAAGCTTTGCTTGATGTAGGTCTGGTGTGTTTTCATCCAATGTAGAGCTATCGCAGCTTTTAACACCCAAGACATTCCACAGGACCCATGACTGCAAGAATACACTCAAGTGCAATGAAATGAATTCAGACCTTCACAGATTTCTGTGCTGCTGAAAATGTGCAAGACGTACTTGTATGTTATTGTAACTTCCCAAGAGAATTAGTAAGGAAAGTGCTAACTTCATACTAACTGGCTAGCAGCTAACTGACTGCAAGCTCCGTCTTTGGTTCTTTTTCTAGATTCTCATATTTTAAGCAGGTTCCATCACATGCTTTAAGCTCTCTTTTGGAAAAGTTTTATTACAAGCTTTTGAGATCTCCTGTGGAATCAGGCTTAAGTTGTTTTTGCAAGTTAATTGTCCTACTGGAAGCTTAGAATATGACTGGCTGCAGTTCTGGCACAACTTGTACGTTAATGCTTAATGCACATGGGCAATGATGAGCTGTCTTTTCCTTTGGAAACAGAAACAAATTTGTCTTCTGTGGTATGAAGCTACTGTGGTATCCCAAGGTTTGCTTTGCTTTTTACTCTGCTCAGCCAAATTCTCTTGTCTAGCTGAACTGCAGATTTTCTGAAGCCATCTCCTGTTGTTAACCCTATCCTGTCTACTGCTCATTTTGTTTCTGTAATTTCAACAGAACTTCTTATCTACTGAGTTATTGTGCCATTGCTTCCTCCTGTTGTATGTGTTCCTCCTATGCTGAGTCTGAGCAAGATGCTTGTGTAGTTTGAAGCGTGTACCTCATGTCTGAGCTGGCGAGCTGTGCGTTGCTTTTCCTGCTCTGTTGTCCTCTTGAGAGCGTTTGAGTGCCTGCCTTCCTGTCTTGCTCACCTGCCAGTTAAATCTGAAACCATCTATTTGTTGGCAGCCGCTTCTGTACATTAGCTGAGGGAGCATATCTAACCTCAGTTAGTACACAATAGTTTACATTACCCCTTTCCCAAAATGTCTAGGCTAAACAATTATTTTCTCTACTTCATAAGGCAGCCCTCAAGGTAAAGAGCAATGCTGCCACAGTTCTACAGTACTGCAACAGACAGATGGCTCTTTATGAAATCTCAGTACACCCATGATGATGGGCAACAATGACTGGTAGAAATTTAGCTGTGATTTTAGCCATTATCAAAAGCTGACCTTTGTAAGTAACTTTTACCTCAAAGCTCCTGCCTGTGATTCTGTACCTTTGCCTAAAGGAGCATTGATGAACAGAGGGGGGTCTCATTGACATGTGATTGCTTTGCTAAGATGTTATGTTTTGTCTAGCCACTTAGAGTTGTGTGAAGTTAGGTCTAGGAAGTAATTGTGTAACTAAAACACTTCTAGTTAATGTGGTGCTTAGCTGTAGTGATTTTTCTCTGTTTAGCAACAAGGGAAATCACTCTGTGGATAAATCTATTCCTGTGTTACTATTAAAAAGATGCCAACAAAAAACTATCCTGTCTTCTCTGAAAAGAAGAGCCATTGATCCTTAGGACTTTCTCAGTACAACTTGTTGCACACTGACAGCTCCCTCTGCTATAAAACCAGAGTAAAGAACGTGTTAAGTTGCTGTGATATTTATGCAAGTGCAATGTGAAAAACACCAATCATTTGTTTTTAAAATATTAAAAGTTTAATAGTAATAAAATGGTTATAAAAATAGTAATACAGTTAGAGTAATAATAATTTGGACAATTTGAATTAGTACAATATGAGACAATAGAAACAAAGAGTTACAGACGTCTGGGTACCTTTTTCTGGGCAGCACAAGCCCGAAAAAGGACACCACGTTAACAGAGGATTAACCCTTAAAAACAATAGCCTCTTGCATATTCATATACTTCATACATGATGCATAAATTCCATTCAAATACAGGATGCTGTCTGCTCATAGTAAACTTCTTCCTCTGAATCCTAACAGCACCTTGAAGGTGGGAAGAAGTTCGTTTCTTCTGATACGAGGGCAATAAATTCTTTTTCTCGGAAAGATTTAGGTGTCCTGTGGCTGCTATCTCGCTGCGAGTCCTTTCTTTAAAAAAAGTATCCTACATAGCATAGTTTCTATTTTAACATTTTTTATAACCTAAAACTATATTTAACACACTACTTAAGAGAATTAATACAGCATTACTTTTTAACACAACACATATAATATTCATTTTAGTATTTACAAAAAGCCAATCACAAAATACGCATTTTTCACATGCAATAACTACTGTTATGGAGTACTTGGTTTGTATTGAAGTATGAGATTTGAAGGTGTGTGGATGTACCAAGTTAACTATAAAGTTGTTTTGCTGTATTTTTCTTCCTAAAATAGCATCTTGCTGGATCTTTTGGCCTCTGTCTTCTCTAGGTGCTGGATGACACTCTTAGGCTGGGGAGAATGGGAGTGAGGACTGCTCCAAGGAAAAAGTAGTGCTTTCATTTGCTTTAGGACTCCAAAAGGGAGGTGTGCCTAGACACTTTTGCGGGAGAGTATGATCTGTGGCTGTTGTGTACTGCAGTGATGGCAGTTCAGACTCTGGCTGCTGTGAACATGTGTGGAGGTTAATGGACTGGATGGGAGGCCTCTGATGAAAGTTTTGCTCCTTCCTCCACCATAGGAGTCTCCAGAGGTGAAAGCTTACTGCATTCCAGACAACTGAACTGTTGCCATTTCGCCTGAAACCTGTCTTATAAGGTCTCTTGATTTGCCTAGCTGTTTTGTTTTCAGTCTAGGTTGGCTCAGTTTCACCAGGAAGTGTTGGTTCAGCAATGCTGTCCTTCGTTAGGAATTGAAAGCAGGTTGTGCTGTACTTAGGGAAGGTGTATTGGTAGTGTGCTTTATCCTCAGCTTAATGCTTGAAGATTTTAGTATGTTGCCCAGGTGTCCTGGAAAAGGGTGGTCCTTGGAGATGCTGAAACAAACAACCCTTATAATATATCAGAGAAGCTTGTCTGTGGTGTCTTTGAAAATACTATGTTTAACCTTGAATCTGTTAAGCTTATTAATAACTTCCTTTTTTTTTTTCTCTCCAATACAGGATCTCAGCCTGCCCAATGGCACACCCGTAGACACTTCTAGCCCGGCCTCCTCCTCATCTCTCCTCAACAGACTACAGCTGGATGATGACTTGGATGTGGAAACTAGAGACCTCTTTGTTACTGTTGATGATCCCAAAAAACATGTGTGCACAATGGAGACATATATTACATACAGGGTTACAACAAAGGTACAAAGCAATATTCTCTTTCCTAGTACTTCCTTCTATGTGGAATAACTGTAGGGCATGCTGGATATTCACATCTTGCACTGTTTTCCTATCTTAAGGAACTTAGTGTCTTTTGGTACCTTGTCAATGTGTTGAAGATGTGACTTTTCTTAGCAGAACTTAGTGTCTGAAGTTGTGAAAAAAGCTTTTAACATGTCAACGTTTATTTTTTTTTTGTTTCTGATTCCCAAATAGAACTGTTTGTAAACTTGCAAGGCCAGTTTCTCTCATTAACTTCACAGTTTGTTCTTTTAAGTAATCTGACACTCACTTGGTTTGAGTTCCCTTAAAGTGAATGTGCCTTGTTACTCGTTCACTGTTAAACATCTCACTTTTTGTGTCTATCCTTTTCTGAAATGCTTTAAGCTTGTTGCTGGAAGTGTTTTCTACATTTCCTCTGTTATCCACTAAAATCATAGTCTTGATCCTTGGCTGTAAACTAGCTTTCATGCTGTTGCTGGTTCAGATAGCTCTACAGCTGATAATAAAATGAAGTAGCCTAAGAATGCTGCTGCCAACCAAAAGTGGCTGGAGATTATTTCAGCACCTGTTGTAGTTCAGTCATGAATGTAATCTATATAATTTATATGAAAAGTGATCTGAAAAGTCCACTACATTCACAGCTGAAATATTGATTCCTCTTAACTAACTCATTCTTATTATAATGAGCTCCTAGGTGATGTTGACATGTGCTTTGGGCACTTGTAGTTACCAAGGCAAAAGGTGTTCTCTAACATTACTGGTAATATACTTGATATATTTGTCCAGAAATATTAACGTTCCTCCAGCCCACTTAGATGGCAGTATGTACTGGAGCAAATATTTTCCACAGAGATAAGAAACCTTTACAGGCCACAGATAATTTTTTTCCAAATGTCCGCTTCAAAGTTTCACTTCAGACTGCACAGGAGAAAATGGAGTTTCTCTAAAATAGTAACTTAACTCTTCCTGCACATTTAACGCAGTTCTGTAATTTATTTTTACTCTAATTGTCTTAATCTTGCAGGAAACACTGTATCTTTTTTACTTCGAGCAGTTTAGCCTTCAGCTATTACTTCTTCAGAAGGAATAGGAACCACAAAATAAAATGCATCTTTCCACAGAGAAATGGCTAAAATTGGCTAATGTTGTTTCTCTCAAATTAAGATTCATATTATTCTGCCAATATAAAATATTTCTATATAGTGGTACCCTAATAATGTTCCTATGCTTGGAAATCCTAATGTTCAAGGGTTCCTTTTCTTTTTGAAGCAGAACTCTGAAACATGGCCAAGGTCTTTACCAGAAGTATTTAGATCAGAAGTATTACCAAACAGTGTCTCTTTTCTTATTTAAAAAATAACTCTGTACTTCTGATTCCTACCTGTCTGTTAATACTTGTTTTATTTTGGGTCTCATTGTAGCACATGATTCTGCTATATCATACCATTGCAATGCAATTATGAAACTGAGTAAGTTGTTCTTCTGAATCACCATGAAATCCTCATCTCTTTAGTTTTATTATTTGTGGAAACTTCTGGTTAATCTCTAGGGTCAGAACCTCTAGGACTGTCTAGGACTATCATTGTTCAAGACTTAACAGTATTAATGGTGTAACGCATTCGTGCCCTACAAACAAGGTGTCTTCCGTGGCAAGCTAATTGCCAATTAGCCATTGTATCTGCAAGCAGTAATTAAACATGGCAAAAAGGCTGCACAAGAATAATCCATGGAGTGAGATGAGAAGCCTTGCAACACCTCCCTTATAGCCTTGCAGGAAAGAAGTTTGAGGCCTTGCTGGTGACTCTGAATGAAGAGGCAGGGATGGCTGGGGTTTTTTTCTTCTCTACGGGAGAATGCTTCTGGAACCTCAAAGGTCTGAATAAACATAGGTCATGGAATGAGTTATTCTGAGGACTGAAAAGCAGCATCACCAGGGGAGTTGCTAATGCTGTAATGTGTGGTTGTGACGGGATACCACTGTAGGGAAGAGTGTAGACTGATCACAGTCTCATTTGTGTTGTGTGGGGTTTTTTTCCCTCTTTGTTTTTACAGGTCCTTCATTCTAATAGGAAAAAAAAAGTCTTGCAGTATGCCCCGTGCTTTTCATCTTCTCATACCTTTGTCAGCCGGTGGTGGTGACTGAGGAAGGGTCAAAACGTTGGCTTGAAAAGGAAGACTTAAGAGTTTACTTGATCCTGCTTGTGTACCTGTTTTCACAGCTCCCTAGTAAGAGCCAGGTAGCATTCCCTAGCCTGTCTTGTCCATGAACACATTTAAAGAATGTAATGGTAATTGTCCAGCTAACAAGAAAGTGATTCAGGACTGACTTCCTTGATTCTCTCATATCCTGTGTTCATCTTGCTAATGCAGTTACTAATGCAAGTTAGTAAGCAGTTTCCTTACAGAGGGGGGCTGGTGAAACTGTAAAGGTAGGTTGTGATGGAACTTAATGGGTCATGACTGTGATGACTGAAGTGTCTTTGTGTCCTTCAGATAGATGGAGGTGCATTTTAGGGAGACTTTAACAAACAGAGTTCTTTTTTAGGAAGAAAGGGGAAAGTAAAGCTTGACCATATCAAGTCATCTCTCCTGAGAAAACATAAATAAGTGTACTTCTAACTTCACTTTCATTGTACTTTCTAGGATGGCAAGGCCTTCTTCTGTGCCTTTTCCCATGGAGGTCTGAACAGCTGAGTGCCATTGCTCAGAGTAATGCAGTTGCTCTGCAGGCTTGAAGGGAGAGTCTTTTCAAACCAGTCAGTACTAGCCATTGGACCAAGTGGAGGTCTTGTTTTCACTTTCCTGTCCTTTTCATGCTTCCATGAAGAGATTACTTGAACACATGAAACAGCTTGATTCCCTAGAGAGGAGCAGGTAAAAGTGATATGAAGTCTTTTTCAAACAGGCTAAACTGTTTGAGGCAAAAAGAAATACTGGAGTGCTAAGAACACCAGCCTTCTTCCCTTCCCCCTCTCTGTCATTCTCCTCTTTTCCTAGTTGAAGATTTTGCCTCAAACTTAAATAGTGACATGGAGGGGAATCTGCAATCAAGTCTGGTGAGTTAGAGAGTAGAACTAGGGTGCAAAAATATTTTTGTATTGTCATCACAGGCTAGCTTCAGGTTTGGCTGTTAACTCCTTCCAAGGAAGACAAGAATCTTTTGCAAGACCAAGACTTGGTGATTGCCTTAATACTGTCTCTAGTCAAAACCATTCCAGCAATTGAGGTAAAAGTGTCTGTAACTGTTGTCTGCTTTCCAGAAAGTAAAACTGAGCCTAGAGTGTTGCAGTGCTGACTTAGTAGAACTGCACTGGAATTTTCAATAAGTTCCTGGAAACATCTTGCCCATTATTTTTTGTGAGGTTGAGATCTGCCATGTAAGTTTCTCAGGTTCCTTTGGAAAAGACGCATGTCCTTACAAGATGAGATTTATGAATCTTGTTGAGAAAGCAGGAGGAATTTAACTGTGTTGAAAACACAGATGCTTTACTTGTTGTCTGTTATGGAAATTTCTCTGCTCAACCATCCAGGATCCACTCTGGCAGTCACTCTTGCACCACTTGAGCTGGACCCAAGGCCCCTTCCCAGCTATGCCCCCTCACTCATGCAGTCACACCGGGTTTCCATCCCTAGGTTTCCCATAGCAGTCTGGGGCATCCCAACCATTAAAATCATTTCATCACAGCACAGTAAGAAACAAACAGCTCGGGCTGGTGTCTCTGGGGAGGGACCCAGAACAAAGGAACCCCTGGGCTTTTATCCCCTCGCCAAGCATGGGAAGGTCTGGGACCGTTCCTGCCATGTCCCAGTGTCCGGTCCCCTGCCTTGGCCACAGGTTCCCAGGCCCTTGTGTGCCCAGGGTGGGCTCTTCAGGGCCTCTTTGCCTGGGCTGCCCCAACCTGAGCTCAACCTGCAGCTCCCACTGCAGCTGCACCCCGAGCTACCTCAGTGAATGTGTTCCTCAGTGCTGCTTTGACAGTGGCAGGATCCTCCTTCCTCTTATGTGCAATCTGAAAGAAATAACTTGTGCTAAACTAATGAAGAGTTTGATCTGAGATCCAAATTCTTTCAGCATTAGCGAGGTTTCATTAAAACCTTGAAGGGCCTTTATGTTGTGCCCAAATAGTCTTTGAAAAGCTTATTTGCTGTCTAGATTTCATAACCTTTACAGTAAACACTGAAATGTTGCTGCTGTATTTTCATCTCAGTGGAAAAATGTGATATATGGAAAACTTTGCACTTCTGCTTGTGAAGTAAAGGCAACAAGAGCAGTTTGGTAGAGGTGAACTGTAGCTAATGTATGGTTTGTGTACTGGGACTTAACCCTGCTTTCCAACTCCTAGGCAGTCCTATATGGTTTTCTTTAACTATTAGCAGAATAGTGGTTAATAAGCTTCTCGGCGCTAACAGATGGGAGACTTTACCTTCATTCTCATGCTGCAGGATAGGACACTGTAGTGTGTAGTGATTCTGATTACTCTCATTCACTCACTATGTGATCTCTTAAAATGCCATTGGGCAGTGGCATGCAGTTCACGGAAGGTCTGCCTTCTACTGAATTATTACTGCCTCATCACACCCTTTTTTTCCCCTTTCTTTTATTTACAGATGGCTTTATATTTAAAGCCATTCAGTCTGTTACTCAAAACAAGTGAAAATGATTCAAATGAAGTCTCAGAAGTCACATTCATAGTGTGGCACTCTTTGATGTTAAATAAGCTGATGTTACTCTGAGAAGTGCATAGATGAGTAAAGCACAGATCTGCAGTGGATATTGGGACCTTGGTAGTCACTCATCTACAAACACAACTGCTCCAATTCATGAGGATTCTTTATGTTAGTCCATGGACTAACCTCTATATTGCTTATCATGGCTAGCAGGTCAAAGAAGGGAGGAGCTGATCCTGATTTCTTTTTCTGTCTGTGCTTTCCTTTACTAGAAGCCAAACAATTTCATAGGTAATGACACATCGCCTTGCTGCTTACAGTATCATAGACCTACTGTGCTGTTGATACCATGTTAAGGCTCCAGAGTTCACCCTAGAAAGACATTTCATATATAGAACTTTTACAGGATCCCGAGTGGTGATTGCTAGGGGTAAAATGCAGCAATTGGAGAATTAAAGTCATGCAGAGAGGAAGTGAAGAGGTGGATGGCACTTAAAGGCTACTACTGGCTGGGACTAGCAAAGCAGCCAGGTGCTGGACTCGATGCCAGCTCAAGGCTGGAGTTGCCGGTGTATTCCTCCTCAGAGTGTGCTGGGTTTGATGCCTGGCTGCAGGCATGTAGTGTGCTGGCACTGCAAGCTATGCATTGCAAGGTGGACATAATGCTGCAAGTAACTGAAGTATAGCTGCCTGTGCTTCTCAGAGGGACATAACTTCAAGGGCCATCTGCCTTCTAATCAGGGCCGCTGCAATGCCAGGCTCTTCAGCAGACACTCCTAGTTGGTACATGGTTTCATGAGTGCTTTTAGGCAGTTGCAGTACATGCTGTGCAAGCAGCCCCATACAGTCAACCTTCCAGGTTATGAGCTCTTCAAAGACTGGATAAAACACTTGACAGCAGTTTATCTGCATACTTATTTTTTTCCCCCTCAAACTTGTAGTGACCTTGCCCTAAAGAAGGAAAATTTTAAAAGTTTTATTTAATGTACTAATATATCTAATAGGGCATACATATAAGCAGACTTGTTTCTTCATCTTAGAAGTCAACAAAAATGGTCCATCAAACCTTATGGTGGCTTATGTTCTCATCTTTTCACCTTGGAGTGTGATAAGCCCATCAGTCTTAGAATACAAGACAGTGGTGAAATACTTTTTCACCTGGATAGTGCATATCACAGAATAAACAAATCAGTAAACACCTTTACTTTTATTTCTTGGTGGCTAAAATAGTCTTGTCCTCACAATGAATATCTCATACAGTCTTTGCAATCTTGTAACTGCCAAGAGGGTTATGTGGTGCACAGTGCTACAGACTTCTACCATGGTGAGAGCAGAACATGTAATGAACTTCAAATAGATCTTAACACATCAGCTCTAAGAAATAATTTTTCATATTGCTGCTTTTCCACTGCTTGGAAGACCAGAGAATCTTTCTCTCATGCTGGCTGCAAAATTTTGGGTATTAACACCCCCATGCAAGGCTTGTCTGGCTTCACCCTTGCCAGAGATGGCTGTACTGCATTTGCTGCTAAGCTCTGAAGTGAGAGATGTTGCTGCACACTAATTATATCCTGTTCTTTTCCAGACCACACGAGCAGAGTTTGATTTGCCAGAGTATTCTGTCCGTCGGCGGTACCAAGACTTCGACTGGTTGAGAAACAAGCTCGAAGAGTCTCAGCCAACACATCTTATTCCTGTAGGTAGTAAGCAAGAGTCTGCTGTTAAGGACAGTTGTACATCTGTCTTCCAAGGGTAATATTTGGATGCAATGTGTCTAGGTTTAAAAAACAATACTTTATTCTCTTTAGCTTCCTGTTCCTGACTAGTTAGGAAGCTTAGACTTTCCTTGAGTGACGCACCTGAGAGGTAAGCTTTGTCAGCCTCCTGCAGGGCAATACATGTGCTGACTACAGTAGCTGTGACATAAATAGAATACATTTCACCTGTTTACTCAGTTATTACATCTGTATTTCAAAGCATCTAGGAATTATGAAAAGCCACAGGTACTTCTGGTTCTAGTCTCAGTTTTCAAGACGGCCTTTTGAGCTGGTTTTACAGAGTAATTTAAAACTGCTTGTGCCAACACTTAATAGCACTGACATGTAATAGCACTGACTTGGAAGTCTCAGCCTCTGGTTTGGTAGCTATTGCATGCCTTCAGTAGGTAGAAGTTTGCCTAATAAGATTAGCTAAACTACTGCACCTATTGTTGCTGAAACTGGTGATCTGACCATCTTATTTGATGTGAGGAGGTTAGTACTACATTATATGTAGGTATAGGAAACCTGTGAGATCACTGTCTTCAGTCCTTTTAAACAAAGACATTTTAAAAGCCCCATAGGAATTGAATTGGCAGGAAATAGCAACACTACTAGCATACTTTAGCTTGCCTGGGGTGGATGATGGGGTGGAAGTTTCTCTGCCCTCCCTTCCTCAGCAAGGAGTAGGCTGTGTGAGAAGTATTGTTAGGTTGCTCTATGGTTGAGCGCTGTTTAAGTCCTTCATTATGCTAGGACTTGCCTCAAGAGGAATAATAGCTGAGTGTTTCAGAGATAAGAAGTACTTCAAAAAATCATGTGACACCACTAACTGCCAGCAAATATGTTTAGTGAACAGTAGTGAAAAGAAAGACAGTGAGCTTGAGAGCATAAGGTGGAGGCATGTGTAATGTGTCAAGTGCCCATACTGGTTTCTCACGTCCCATTCTCTGAACAGCTGGAACAATCACAATTCAGCTTCTGCTTCTTGGGTACACTAACAGGCAGCCAGTTCTGCCTGAAGCCTGCAAGGCTGTAAATAATAGTCAAGTAGCAGAAGGTGAGTCATAGCTGGGGAATCAAGCTGCTTTGCTCCTACCAGGAATTTGTTGCAGACACAACAGCAAAGTTTGCATGAGTAGCTGTAATACTGGACATGGAACTGGCTGCAGAACAAGCCAGTATCTTAGGTGCATTTCTTCTAGAAAATCTGGAGGTAAAAGGATTTGCTGTTAATAAGGGAGATAAAGGATTTTTGTCTGTTTATGCACAAGTTAGCAATTACACAATCCGCTAATAATCTCCTTCATGCAGGGTATGGTAGGGAGGCTGCTGAATGCTTTATGTATTTATTGTCTAGAAATAGATTAGGTATAGAAGCTAAAGGCGGTTTCAGATGCACTGGCTCAAGTGTTTTCTGAAAAGATGTTTCAAGACAATCTAAGACTATCTGTATTTGTAATTATAGATACTGAAATCCCTGAAAGCCTTCTGTTTTAACAAATTATCAAAAGTGAGTTGTCTTCTTAATCTCAATATAGTGATTCTGCCTAAAATCTTCTTGTAGCAAATGATATGTCTTACCAGTGCAGTGTGTCATGACAGCCTACACTTGGGAGCCAAAACTAACCTCAGTGTGAGTTCCTCTTCATCTCTTCAGTTTCTGATAGTTACTTCTTTTTAAAAGATCTGGGACATTCTAATATTTTCTTTCAAAAGACAGTGAAACTGATCTCAGTTCTGTCTCTAAGACTACAAAGGAGAACCTAACAGCCAAGTTGCTTGACCTGGGATGGTCATGTTTGGATACTTGAAGCAATTTCTGATGGGAATGAACTCTTCTCACCTGTCTCAGTAGGGAAAAATAAATTAAGATGGAAGATGGAAGACTATAAGATAGATAATTAACACACAGTTAAAGCAAGGTATCAGTTGCTAGCTGTGTGCTTTGATTACTTGAGGTGGACATCCAGAGGCCTAAAATGGAAAGGAATGTACCTACTGCTGTAGTTGAAACCAGGTTAAATTGCAGAAGTCTCTGTAATAGAGGTGCATTCTTCAAATGCTCAAACTTTAGTGATTACTCACTGCCACTTTGCATGTATTTGGTTGAACTATGGTTCTTTAGTATTCCTTTCCCTCTTTTTTTTTTCTTTAAACTTTTTTCTTTTCCTCCTACATATGGTGCTGAGGTAGTGACTTCCTAGAGTCCCAGCTAAAGTTTACAAAGCAAAGGAAGAGAGTTTCTTCCTCCCTGAAGACTAATGCACAAGGCATTATACTTCTGAAGAAGTCTAATGATAGTGTACCTTATGCCGGTTTAACTAGAATGACTGACTAATTTGAATGCTAAACATAATCAGGTAAGTCTTAAATTGTAAGAACCAAATACAGTGGTCAAAGTGTAGCTCTGTTGCAGCTAAGTTGTTCTGGCTGTATTTTCTAGGAGATAAAGTCTTCGTGTACAACCCACATGAGCTCGGGTATGGTGGGAAAGCAATATATATAGTTTGGGTTTTTTTTTCTTTAACTATTTTTGGCACAGATTTTAGATGACAAACTCTTTGCAGGGGAGAATCCTGATTTCTGAATTGGGTGAAAGTGGCTGTCATTGCTAGCATAACTGTAAGCAGGTTGTCTAGATGGACTGGTTCACAAGAATGAAATACAAAGCACAATTTAAAAACTTATAATAACCTTGAAGTCCATACTGTCTGGACAGAACAAAAGCAGATGTAGTGGTAGAGCTGAAATTAACCATGCATCAGCTTAAAAAGTTATCTTCCATCCAAAGTGGTACTCTATAGTCTGTAATCCAAGTGTAACAGGAGGGACTGTATAACTAGCAGTCTGGAGATAGTCTGGGTTTACATGTCAAACTGAACTGCAGAGATGAACTGATGGACTCAAAATAGTAAGATGTAAAAGTGAATGTATCATCAGGCTTTTGTCACTTAAAGAAACATACTCAGGAAAGTCAGCTGTGATGGATGACCAGGTGTGCTCACACTTCAGGAAAGATCCAGCCATTTGCTGTGTCAAGCCCCTGGTTTGGTTTTGCTCAGTGTTCTCATTAAGGCTCTCAGCCTTTTACAGGAGGGCCCTGTTCAAAACCTCTAAATTGTTAATAGAGGGTTTGTGGGGAGTAAGTAGAATTGTCCAATTTTCTGCTTTCCCTGAGGCTGGGCAGCATGGATAGCAGTAGGGAGAACAATCTAAGCTATGCTACAAGTATTTAGTGTGAGTACTGTTTGACTTCCCTGGTGTGACTCTCAGCTGAAGCCTCTCAGTAGAATGGCTAGCTTTAAGCCAGACCAGCTTAAGGATAATTTTGAGCACAGATTGGATCCCATCTGATGCATGGTTCCTGTTCACAAACACAATGTTTCAGTTCCTGTTAAGACTGGAATTTGATTGCTTTGTTTGTTTCCAAATTTCCAAAACAAAAGCAAGTTTTTGGTCTTTTGAATCTTGTGCTGTTTTTTTATCTCTGACAGCCTCTTCCTGAAAAATTTGTGGTGAAGGGTGTTGTTGATCGCTTTTCGGAAGAGTTCGTGGAGACAAGGAGGAAAGCATTAGACAAGTTCTTGAAGAGAATAACTGATCACCCAGTGTTGTCTTTTAATGAGCACTTCAACGTCTTTCTCACAGCTAAGGTAAGCCAGTAACTTTCAAATACAGTTGTTGACCTTTGCAATCCCTTCTGAAATGAGGGTAAAAAGGCATGAACAAAACTACATGAGCAGATCAGAGCTTCCTCTTCCTCCAGAGGCTTGTTGGGCGCTCTGACTATTGTGTGTGACAGACCCTTGTGTGTGCCAACAGTATGGGTTCCCTGTGCTTGAAGGGAAGAGGAATCCCCTCTGCAGATTGATAAATTGAATTCTCCAGACCTTTTTGTTTTGTAGCATGTAATCCTATTATGCAAGAGAGAATAAAAATTCAGAAAACTGTAGACTTTAAAATCCTCTTTGGGGGAGGAGGGAAGGGGGAGAGGAAGAAAAGTCTCCCTTGCACAAAAGCTTGTGAATTTCTTGACTTTTTATCTTGTCTGATCGTTTTATACTGCTTGCACTTGATGCCCTCAAAACTAAGAATGGAGGCCTCATTCTTACTTGTTCTCAGCCAACAATTTCATGCATCTCTTCTGCATGACTCATGCAGGAATAGTGCAATTTTCTTTGGCTTTCTTTAGAACTGTATTTCAAATAAGACTAGGAGGACTTGCAGCTATGCTTGGGTTTTACCCAGATAGGTGAGAAGTGCTGCAAAGGTACGCCTTTCCAAAGTGACATTACTCTAGCTCACTTAAAGGTGATGTTTGAGCTCACTTCAGGTTCATGCTTTGCTTGCTGTTAATAATCAATTTCCAGTGTTTTTATTTCCCCTCCATGGTGAAATTAACCACTGAAACAAGCCAGAAATGCAGAATTTGTTTAGCACGTTAAATGTCTGACAGCTCCTTCCTCTTTTGATCTGTCCAAGCACAATGCAGCTTTCTTAGCTGCTTTATTTGTCTTCTGCCATCCCTGTGAAATGAATGTCAAGAGCTTCATCCTCTGGTTTAGGAAGAGTTTGTCTTGAGATTACAGAGCATCCTGGGGAAAGGATGCCTATTCTGCTGACTGGCTCTAATGTTTGAACCTGGTCTAGTAGAGCAGTGAGGTGTCAGTTCAGTGTGCTAGGATTTCAGAATTTAGTTACTACAGGAAGTTGTAAGATCACCTCCTGGTTGAAGAAGAGAGACCAGCGTTTCTTCATATTCCCTCTTTGGACCTGTAACATACCAGAATGCTTGAGAGAGTGAGTGAATAATTTTGAGTTCAAAGATTTTTCTGATGCCTGCTTGCAGCTCATACTGAGGACATGTGGAAAGAAAAAATCAAATTGCCTTTAAATGCAAACATAATTGAAAATTACAGTAGCTGCTAAGATGTCAGGTTTTCTTAATCAGGCTTACATTTGACTTACATTAAGTACTGGGAAGGAATACCATAGTACATGTTTTGAAGATGGCTATTGTTTATTTGTTTTTTGGGTTTTTTTTTTTTTTAAGAACATTTAAGTTTTAGTCTCGTCTGTAGTAATACGTCTGAATTCTTGATCTCTACAGCCTACTTGGTTTGAACACATCTCTTCCTCAGGCTCTATAGGATAACCAAACAATAGCTCCTGAGCCTGTTTTGAGATGTTGAATACTGACCTCTGCTGGAAGAAGTAAAATGAAACATTGTCAGCATTTTGACTAACTAAAACCATTTTTTTCTGGCGTACTGTTAAGGTGAAATCCCATGAAAATTATAGACTAGCAGTCTTGTAAGCATAGATAATCTGAAAGTTGGTTTATGTAAATGTGTAAAGGAGTGAGAAGGAGGTTTACACTTTCTGTGCAGCAAGATGGATGCATCTGACCCAGCCTGAGCAACAGTCTCTCTTGCAGAGAAGTTTTGCTGGTGTCCTCATGCTGCATTTTTTCTGCTTGCAGTCTTCACCTGCCTCCTGTTTGACCACAGAACTGGAGTGAGGAGGCTACTTACCAAATAGGTGGGCAGTGTGTAGCTCTGCAGTAGGTCAGTAGAGCCAGCGGGTGCATCTGTTTAATACTGGTATTGTAGTGGTATTGACTTAGAAGTATGTGTTGATGAATGATGTGAAATGTTTTGGTGGAACCAGAGCTGTTAATAAGCTTGCTTCTCTGGGAGATACAGGAAAATGGGAAAGTATGGCCATATGCAAAGTTGGCCTACTTACTTATTTCTAATATACTTCATACTATTCTCCTGGATAATTTATCTCCGTGGAGCCTTGAAGCTGTGCTCAGCTGTACAGCTTGTAGAAAGCCTTTGTTCAAGGCTGTGTGTCACATGTAATCTGTGGCTTTCACAAGATTTGATCTTGACTGGAAAGTATCCTTCACTGTATTAATATTTAAACATATAAGTGAGTATTCCTAAACATATTCTTTTTTGTTTCTTTTTTGTTGTTTGTTTGTTTGTTTGTTTGTTTTAATTCCTAGGATCTTAATGCCTACAAAAAGCAAGGAATGGCTTTGCTGTCAAAGATGGGGGAGTCTGTCAAATACGTTACAGGAGGCTACAAATTAAGAAGTCGGCCCCTGGAGTTTGCAGCCATTGGGGATTATCTGGACACATTCTCTCTAAAGCTTGGTACCATTGATAGAATAGCACAACGGATCATCAAGGAACAGTTGGGTAAGGACACAGAGTGTTCCATCATAATATTCCAGTCTGAACATTCTGTGTCTTATTCTGGTTGATAGAATGATCATGACAATTTGTGTTGATGATTCTGGCCTGTAATAAGTCACACACAGGGCAAAATCTAATGCCTGTTCCAGATTTTAGAAAGGCCCAAAACCTAGCACAGTGTCTGATATTAGCTCAATTTAAATCTTGTTTTAAAGTTGAACTTTTTATACCAACCTACTGTCTTACTGGAGTAATTTTTTGAAAGATTTCTGGAGTAATTTTTTGAAAATTTTTTGAAAGATTACAGGTGGAATAACCTGTAGATTCCACCTGGAGGAGTACAAATGGAATTCCTAGGCAAAGACAAGCTTTACAAGTCTGTCTTAGTAGATTTCGGTTTTACGTATGTTTAAAAAACTGACCTTGGCTACTGCACAGGTGCAAGAGTCTTTGTATTGGAAGTCTGTAGGAATGGTTAAGTTAAGAAAGAGACAACTTGAACCTGTCACCTGTGCAGCCGCAGAGTTCTGTTAAATCTATTAAGAAGCTAATGTAACACAAGCCTTGACTCCCTGTGGGGATTAATGTTATTCAAAATTAGTGCGTGATTTCACCTATTTTGTGTTTGCTCATCTTTGTGCCTTGCTCTTACTCTGTTAATCTATTTTTTCATCTGCCTCTTGTAGAATACTTGGTGGAACTACGAGAATATGGACCTGTTTATTCAACCTGGGGAGGGCTGGAGGTTGAGCTATCAGAACCACTGGAAGGAGTGTCTGCCTGTATTGGGAATTGCTGCACAGCTCTTGAAGAACTCAGTGAGGACATGACAGAAGACTTCCTGCCTGTGCTTAGGGAATATATATTGTATGCTGAGTCCATGAAGGTAAAGAGAGCCCTGTGGCAGAAAGCAATGTCGTGTTTGCCTGGAATTCTTTCTTTTTGAACAGTGAGAAATGGTGGTTGTGGGAAAAGTGGGGAAGTAATTAATACATTAAGTAGGAGGATATTTTCATAGTCAAAACAGGGTACTGCATGAATAGCATTATCTGTCTGCTCTGCTCTTCAGTGAAGCTAGGGGTCAGTATTGTAGGGTGTACACAACATGTACAACCTACAATAACCAGTGAGTTGCCCCTTCATTGGTTTGGCAGGTGGTACTCTGTAGGAGACATCCTGTGGCTGCCTAGAATCTTTCTTTGAATTGAAGCCTGTTGTGCTTCAGCTCTTCAGTACTTTGCTACAGGGTCACTGTGGGGTCCAACAGGAATTACAGCATTAGCACTTTCTATCATTCATATGAAGCAGAGTTGTGTGCTTTGTTTTAGAACTATGTGTCCAAATGACAGACATTCCTTCCTCTGTCATCCCCATATCCTAGTATCCTAGGTTCTGCATACGAAGTAACAGCTTAAAGATGGTATTCTGTGACTCATAATTTTTAAGAACTTGATGTTTTACCGCTTATGCAGACATAATAAAAGCTAGCTAAATATGGGTTTTATTCTCCTGAAGTTACGGAGCATTGTTAATCAATCACATCTAATGGGGAAAAGAATTACTAAAAAATTATATCAGCGACTTTAGTTTGTCCATCAGAGCATTTCACAACTTGCCTGTGGCACAGTATGTGTGCCATATATATATATATGTATATGTGGCACAGTATTTGTGCCACATATATATATATATAGCAGTCCCACTATGGAGTACTAGCAGACAAGTTCCTTCTGAAGACTTACCACTTGAAACAACTGTTACCAGGCTGTGACATACACTCCTTTACAGATCTAATGGCCCACCATAAACTTACAGTCTGAACATGGTAGCCCTTCTCTGTCTTAATCTTAGTGTCATCCTATGCTTCTCAAACTGAGAATTTAAACACTTTCTTGTAGATGTCTTTTCCTAGCTTCAGGAGTTGTACATCTGTGTGGTTAAAGTATTCTTGCAGGTGGCTTTGCACTAATTCCCTAGGTATATTCTTTGCTTTTGTCACCATGGATTTGACCCCAGCATGAATAAGTTGTATTTTTTTATGTGTCTATTAACACTAAAGTATTGCTTGAACAGAGTGAGCTGTAGGAAGCCTTGTCTTGGGATGTTTGGACTGTAGGAATTGGAGGTGGATGGAGTGTGCTTGCAAATAAACAGAGTGTGAGCTAGTGATTAAATACTTTAACTCAGAGCATCTGGCTTTTGATGCTAAAAATGCCTACCAAAGATGGCATCTGAAGGGGCAAGCTGAATTGTGAGAGGTGCTCTTCAAAAATACAGCAGGGGAAATTTTTTTAAGCTGAAAGCCAGGGTTTCTTCAGCTGAAGAGATACTTTAGGCAGATAATCACCACTCACCACAGGCAGAGCGACATTACAGACTTGCACCTAGGCTTCCTTTTGGCCTTTTACAGCCCTTTTAGAATGGCACTGTCTCCAAGCCAACAGTTACTTTACTGTCTAAAATACTTGTTCAGCTAAAGAAACTCTTGCTTTTTAGCTTGAACTGTTTAGACTGTTGACTTGACTTTCTAGTGCTCTAAAGAATTATGAGCACTGTTTAATGTCTGGCTTGGGCATCTTATTAGCTTTACTCAGTCTAAAAATTTGGAAATCAAGAACAAAAACTATTGTTAGCCAAGACAAATGGTTTGTATTTTCCTTTCCTCTCAAATAGCAAAACTGAACTCTCTCAGGTTCTACAAAGTGCAGTTTTCTTCTGTTAGAAAGCATCAGCCTGTTTCTGTTTCTGAAGTGAGCAGCTACTGAGCTGTCCTTGCAGAATCTGTAACACTAAGTAAGTAACCAAGGTTAGTAAGGAAGTGCACCCTTGGAGTGCAGGAGACTTTCTGTTGAAAGGGTCATCCTCTTCACTAGCAGTGCATTCCTCTTCATCAGCTGCTGTGAGGACTGCTTGTGAGATGAAAGTCTATTTCATTCTTTCAGAGCATATATTTTGCACAGGGTACTTGATGGAAAGTACCTCTTCAGGTACTAGGAGTTCAGTGCAACCTTGGTTGGCTTTCTTCAGGAGCACTGTTGTACCTAAGGGGAAGAGCCTGAGGGAACTGCACCCCACTAGTTCTGCTTGAATAGAATATTAGCTGTTTTGAGGGAAGCCTAGCTTCTGGATTTGTTTGAAAGATTTGCAGAACAGGGCAGAAGCTGGTGTTGTGTCCTTGAGTTAAAATTTGTGCTGGAAGTGTCTAGAAGAGACCCTTTCCAAATTACTTGTCTTGCTCAGCATTGGTCAGGCCACAACTGTGTTCAGTTTTTATCCCTGCTGCACACAAAAAGATGTGGATAAGCTGAAGAGGGTCTGGAAGAGGACCACAAAGGTGGTCAGGGGACTGAGAAGCCTGCTGTATGAGGAAAGGCTGAGAGAGCTGGGTATGTTGAGCCTTGAGGAAGAAGGCTTAGGGAAAATCTTATCACCATCTACCAGTATTTAAGGATTGAGTACAAATATGATTAACGCTCCCTTTTCACAAGGAGACCCATGGAAAAATGGGAACAATCAGTGCAAATTACTCTAGGGGACATCTTCATTGAACACAGGAGAATTTTCACAATGGGAACAATCATCCTTTGGAATAATGTCTCCAGGGAAGTGGTGGATTCCCCAGCACTGGACGCATTTAAGATCCAGCTGGACAGGGTGCTGATCCATCTTGTCTAGACTGTGCTTTTGCCAAGAAGGGTAGGATGAGATAATCCTTGAGGTTCCTTCCAGCCTGTGTGAATTCTAGGGTTTCTATTACATGGCAAGGTGATGTCTCAGTTCCTGGTGCAGCGAGGCCCTTGTCAGCAAACGTGGTACCACATTTGCTGATGTACATTCGTGTTGCCCTGGGAGGCATGTGGAGAGGACAAAATCTCCTATGCATGATTCAGTGCAGATATTAGGATGTTATATGACTTCTGTTTGCTCAACATTGCTAGAAAGGTTTATCATGTGATGTCATCCACCGGGGTGTTCTTGGACATTACTTTTAAGGCATGTTTAAAGCAAGCACCACACTACTAGGTAACAGTGTCTTTAAGGGCATGGAGTAACTAGAGATCCTCTTGTGATGTTTAGTCACAGTAGGAAGCTATGGAGTGTGCAAACAGGATTGAAATTTAAATTTGAGGTAAGAGGCTGATGGCAAGCTCCCGGAGCTCTGTGTGGGCCAAGGTGGAATGTTGCAACTAAATGCAAAATGGTGAAGGAGCTGCTGAAACTAGGCTAAGTCTTTCATGCTCAGACACCACTATTTTAGTTCTGACCTGAAATAACTGAAGTGTGTTGATTGAGGTTTTTCAGTTTTGAGTTTGGTTTCTTCCAACTTTTTTTTTTTTAAAAACTTTTTTTCCCTCCGAGTGAGGCCTTAGCGAGTATTGCATGGTCTGTGGTAATTTTGAGGAGACTTGATGCAGAGCTTTTCATAATTGCTGCTAAAGCATCAAGCCATCAATCTAGAGCAGAGGAGATTGCTTGGAGGTGCCAGAGGAAAATGTGGGACAAGTGAAAGGGAGGGCAATATTTTTTTCATTACCTACAGGTCAGCCATTACTGGATACTTACATTACTGAAAACCGTATTCACAAGCTCATTGCTAGCGGTCCCCAGTAGGTGGAGTTGAGTGCTTAAGAGGAATTAAGACACCTGTTCTTTGACTCCAATTTGCCAAAAACTGTTAATCATTGGCTACTCCTGGTATATATTCAGCTTCCTGCAGTAGCTCCCGGCTTCTAAAGGCAAAATGCAATTTCTGGAGGCAGTTGTTTTTCACATAAGAAATTTCAGTTGGTTCAGGTTCAAGAGGCAATACAAAGTAGAAATATCTATTAAATCTCTTAAACTTTTGTTGCATTGGTAACCCCAATCACTTAAAGGCCATCCCACACAGTTGCATAGATTCCAAAAAGAAGGAGCAGTGTAGTGGTTTTTCAACCAAACACAACCAGTGGTATGATTCTGCATCCTTTTTGGAACAAAATGGAGAATTAAGCTCTTGAAGCTGAATTCTTCAGGTTTGCCCTCATTTTATTGACTAATCTAATAGTAGCTTTGTGGATGGAGTGCCATTCCCATTTATCGTGGATTGAACATCTCTACTGTACAGCAACTGCATTGGTGACCTTCTCTTGTTAAGAGGAGGAGGGGGATGATGGTGATTAGTAGATACAGGATTTGTATGTCCTTAGTTGCTCTTAATTAGATCTAGACTGGCTGTTAGAGGAGCTACTCTTTTAAAAACATGTTTCTGTAGGCAGCAGTGCACATGACTAGTCCTGTGTCACTAGCCTTGTCTGGACCTGTTGCAGTGGCTAGTTACCCCTTGGTGTCCTAATGGGACAATTCTCTCTGGGTGGCAGAAGGGAAGACTCAAAGCCAAGTTAGCTGCAAGAGAATTTCAGACTTACAGAGAGTGTTGGTTGACTTCCCTCTGAGCACTTTTAATAATAACTTTGCATCAACAGAGTAATTAAAAAATACAAGTTGTTTCTTTGTGAAACCTGAAGTGATAAGTTGCCTGCTCTTGCAGACACGAAACTGTTTATTTTTTAGAAAGACTAATTCCTGTGGTTCTTTTCAAACTGCAAGACTGTAGAATAAACTTAGTGAAGTTCTTTGTGGATATAGTACAAGCTAAGGTAGCATCTTTGGCTCTCTATTTTGAAAATACTCTGTCAATAAAATGTTTACTGCTTGAGAAGCCCCCTCAGGCAATTCAGTGCTTTTCATGTAAATTTCCTTTTCATAATTTTCTTTTTTTGTTAAGGAAACCAACAACTAACCCTCCCCACCCCCAACCCCCCTGACTGATCTAAAATAAAGTCTTACTTTTGCTCTAACACCAGAATGTGACAGCTTGCTTTAAAGGATTCTGAAGAGTCTTTGCAAGTGAAAAGGGATCTGTAATACCTTCTGGGGTGGTCTTCCTGTCTCTTAGCCAATGCTGTTGTCTGTCTGCTGCTTGAGGACATCTGAAACTTTACATTAGTCTTTGTCAGCTTTGATGTTTTTGTTTGTATCCTTTTCATGGTAGTAATAGGTCAACTGATTAATTAAATTTTCTTGCTCAGGATTATATTAGTGGTTTCATGATTGCTTCTATATTGCATGCCTCCAGCTTGTCCAAATGTTGAATTTTATCTGCCCCTGCCAGCTGATGGAAAGCAAGTGCTGTTCATTATTAAAAGCTACTCCCTGAAATGCTGTAAAATAGGAGAAAGTATATCTGGAAGTCTGACTTTGGGCTTACTTGGCACTGAAGATGTATCACTTTAGAGTTTCTTGTGGACTGGGGGAAGGAACAAGAGGATCCCTTCACAGCTCTCTTTTCTCTTGCTCATAGAATGTTTTGAAGAAAAGGGACCAAGTTCAAGCGGAGTATGAAGCAAAACTGGAAGCAGTAGCCTTGAAAAGAGAAGACCGTCCAAAGGTTAGCACTTAAAATTGCTCTACAAAAACAGTTTGCACTTAACTACTTCCTGAAAAGAATGGAGAAGCAGAACTTGCCTTTTTCCTGGATCTAGGGGCTTCTTTGCAGTTTAAGCAGTTTCTGGCAGAACAGAAATTTGTTGTTGGCAAGCTGGTGTGAAAGAAAGACGTAAGTATAAATATATGTAACTTGTCTAACAACTTCTGAACTACTGATCTCTCACAGTTCAGGGCAGGATGACTCTGTAACACTTCAACAACAGCCAGCAGTCAGTTGGACTGTTCAGTGACAGGTTAACAAAGCAGTGGTAGAACAGTCCCTGGTGACTCAGCAGAATGCCAGCTAGCTGAGTTAAAGTCCTGTCCCTGGCACTGTGTAGCTGTATTGTTGCAGAACCCTGGTTTTGGCTGTGGAAAACTCCTTATTTTGCCCTTTCTGCTAGGGAGCTCTACCTGTGTGATGCTGAACAGAGATGGCACATGTCACTGGATGACAGGTTTTGGCTGGGTACCATGCAAAAGCAAAGCTGTGAACTGACATGCTTATGCTGCCACCCGCTTCTGCATGAAACACAGTGCAAGAGCCTTTTCTTAAATCCCTGCATCTCTTACTGATGATGGCAATAGGGTTGTTCCTTTCCTCTCCTTGGAGGTTTTTGGTTTCCCTTATATTTGTGTTAATAATTAATGGATGACTTTCCAGTATTATGACTACTATACAGTAACATTCACTCTACAGTAGGTTCACATAATATTTTGAATCTAAGAAGCTGAAGAGGATGAGAGCACAGAAATGCTAAAGTGTTTTCTGATCTTTGGCTATAATAATAGTGGTGTACTAGGTGTTTTGTGGTGCTCTTATATTTGGGTCTGCTGCCTGTCCCTCTGCTGGCTGGTGTGGTATACACTCTACCTCCTCAGTGCGTCTTTGTATAAACAGGTGCTAGCAGTTGTATCTAGGATGGAGGGAACTAAATCTAGCATATCCAGCAAGCTGGTTCTTAGGCATTTCACTGTACCAAGATCTTGATGCAGTGGAATTGATGAAATTTGCTAATCTTGCACATGTAAAAAGTCGTTTGGATCTCAGGCCTCAGAGAGATTGTTTTGAATAACTTTTGGAATACTTTTTTGAATACTTACATCTCCTCTTCAGAGTGTCAGAATATTTTTTGGCAACTCTTTTACCTTTTTGTAACTTAAGTAGTTTGTGTCATTTACAAGATAAAAATGAACAAACTGTGTAGAACTCCTTGTATGTTCACAAAATACTATCTCTGGGGTTTTCAGAACCTTTCCAGCTGGAGGATGTGTCATTACCTGTGAGAGCTGACAGCTCAGAGCTGTGCCTAGAAGCATATCTTACATTCATCAAGGTCTCCTGGCTATGACTTGCTGGAAACTAAAAGCAGACAGAGAGTCATGTTGTGGAATAGTGTTTGTCTTCCTTGGCATATTTGCTGATTTGGTCGAAATGATGTAAAAAGATCCCGAACAAAACCTTGCGAGAGCAAGGGCCCTTGTTTAGATCTTGAAAGATAAGCCTATCAGTACTTAAAAATCTCTCACTGGGGGGCATACTGGGCCTCCTGTGCACATACCCAGCCTGGCATCATGGAACTCACTGCCATTAGATTGTTCTGGCAGTGAGATCAGCCTAGAGCTCAGAGGCCTGTGAGTGCAGAAGGCTTGTAGTGCTACTGTGGCTCTCTGTCAGCAAGTACTGCTCAGAATGCTGAAGCTTACACCAAAAGCCACCACAGTGGCTTGCACCATAGTGTGAGTGGTGTTTACCAGTGGCATCATGGTGTTTGTGTGGTGTCTGCAGCCCTTCAGTTTCTAGCGTGCAGTGGTGAAATACCTCTCACCCATCTGACCCATGCTGGAGCTGATTTTGCAGTAATCTAACCAGCACAATGAAGGATGGGTGTGGTTTTGTTTTGGTGAGATGAAGTTTGCCTCAGATGATCTGTTTTATTCTGTCTACCTCAAGGCTTTGAAGTGTGGTGATCTATGGGAACAGTAAATATGGCATGCAGAACTTGAAGTAGAAGGTAGGGGGAAAAAGGCCTTGCAACAGATAACTGTTTGCCAAGAGCTAGGAAGGTAGAAATATCTTACGCAACGATTAGTTGTCTAATTAATGCTGGATTTGTTCTACTTTTGGACCATTTGTTCTTTGGTAATGATGATATATATAGAAGAGTTTTAAAGTGGACACGCTGTTTGTAATTGACCACACCAAATTACAGGTATTAGGCAAGCTTAGATTTTAAGAGAACAGAATCATTTTGAAGAGGATTAGATGCAAATGCAGAACTTTTTATCACATATGTACAACTTTATGCTCAGTTCTTGCCTGCATATACCTCTCTCATCAGTTGAAATAGAGTACTAAAATAGTCCTGGGCCCTTTAAGAGTGTGTTGGATTTTCAACAAGTTGTCACTTTGGTTTTGTGGCTTGAGGGGTTTTTGAGCTATTAAGTAGTTGAGGGTAGGTATCAGTAAAGAAGTAGCATTTCCCCTGAGTCCAGTCGACTGTCTTCCTGGTTCTTACTTGTTAGCTAATATTTACTGTCTCCATTGGTAAAAACAGATAAAAGTATCAGCTTTGATGCTTCAACTTGGGCTAAATTTGATGATAAACATATAATATGTCTTTGCATTTGAGTTTTCACTGATATAAAGTGCTTAAAAGCTGTTAATTAACTTAAAATTTTGTCATAACTACTGAGTTGCAATTTATGTACTGGGAAGCTGCAGTGTGTAAGATAAGGCATTTACACGCCCAGATAGGACTGCTGCATGTGCAGACACTACTTTCATGATGTCTCTGGAGACTTAGTTGGAGTTAGTAGTTGTTGTTCCTTAATGAGAGCACACATGACACATCTGCTGACCACTGGGTTATCCCTGTAACTCTAAACTCATACAGCCCCCTCAGCCTGACCACCCAGAGACTTGCTGTGAGAAAGAACAGATTTCTGCATATCTTCATTGTGGTTTCAGATCCTGGCAGAAGAAGCAGGGAGCTGGTGAGTGCTTAGAAGCTAAGTTAGTTAGATTGGGAAATCTTATGTGGTTTTGCTTCCAGACTTCATAAATATTTCTCTTGATAGCCTAGCTTTTCCGATTAAGACAGCAGAGTACTTATGATGCAAGGCATACATGCCTTGAGGGGAGCATCCCCTAAGTCTTCCAGTCACCGGCTTGGTTGTTCTTGTCTGGCTGAACCTCCAAGCTGCCTGTAGTGTAAATTCAGTTGTGTGAATAAAGGAGAACTCAAATCCCATGAGTGTAAAGAGCTCCTGCATGTCAGACAGGTTGGTTTATTGAAGAACAGATGTAAACCTTCTCTGAGTAATAAAGTGATCAACCCTAATCTATGTCCTGGAGCAGAAACACAGTCAGTGTGTTTCTGCCTAAATTGAGTACCTTGCCAAATTGCAAGATAGTAGCCCACCTCAAACTTCATGTAGGTATCTATGAAAAGCTTCTTATGTAGTCTGTTCATCCTCTTCCTTCTTTCACATCACTCAGAAAGGGAGTTTACTACAAGTATCAAGTATGAGAGGAGCTACCACAAAGTTCTTCAAATGTTCTTCATTCTGTATTTTGTGTTTGTGCAAGTCACAGCTTCCAGAGCAGAAGTTCACTTCTCACTTTGGTACCAGGATTCAGGAGTTTCTTCTTCTGAGCTCATGGGCTTAGTCTGCATGTCTTTACAGGATTCCTGTCTTTATGGACCATGCATCAATGAGAAGGAAAAAAAAGGTGTTTGTCTTTCCTGCTTAAGGAAACACTAGTAAATTATTCCTGTATTTGCCTGGTGATATACATTATATTAGTTAAAACAAAGCAAAGAACACCAGCTTAGTTGGTCTAAAGTGTGTGTACCTCGGGCGAGTGACTACTGTCAAAAATTCATTTGAATCTCTACTACAGCTTGCAGCAGGCTGTCCTTCAAGATGTCGTTTGTTGCTTTTGCATGGCTGTGTGTCCATTGTTGAGCCTAAAAGTCCATGATCCCATCCCATGTTGATGATCACGAGTGCTTTGCAGTAAAATTTTCTTCAGGAAGCCTGGAATGTTAAAAGTGGAAGCTAGAAACTAAGGACTTAGAAATTTTATTCTGCAGCTGTCAATACCGAGGTGTCTTACCCACCTTTTTTGATAAACCTGAATGTTGTGGTTATATACACACTGGTGTAAATTGAGACATTCTTACTGCAGCAGTAAATGGGAAGCAGAAAAGCTTGCTGTGGAGCCAAGCTGCTTAGTTTGAGCACTAGGAAGTGAACCTCAGTACCAGTACTTATGCCAAATGATTTTCCTGTGCCTTTCGCAGGTGCTTCCTCCACGCCTCTATATCAGGCATGGAGATGGACAAGCAGAAGCACTCACCACCTCAATCAGCAACAAACAAATTAAGCAATCTCATGTCTTCTTTAGTTCAGAACCATGGCTTTTTCCCTGCAGCCATAACTCAGTTGATTCAGGATAACTACTGCTTTGTGAATTTACCTTTTCTTCTGTAGTTCTGCTCAGTAAGCTTTGAGTTAATTCAGCAATTTAGCACTCTTACTGACAGTTTTAATTTTCATTTATTTTGCTGCAGGTACCCGCAGATGTTGAGAAATGTCAAGACCGAGTAGAATGTTTCAATGCTGACCTGAAAGCAGATATGGAGAGATGGCAGAACAACAAAAGACAAGACTTTAGGCAGCTACTCATGGGGATGGCAGATAAAAACATCCAGTACTACGAGAAGGTATGTGTCACTGTTGGAGCTCTGGCCAGAATAAGAGTAGTTTATTTTCCTCTGAAATGGTGATAATTCTTCAGGAAATCTTCACACTGTCTTGAAGACAAGAATATTAGACATCTGAAGCTGCTCTTTGTCAGAGATGGAAGTTGTGGTCAAGTAAACTCTGTAAGACTAGTGGTCTTTTGCAAGTCAGCACTCTAACAGCGTTTTATCATGCGTGTTTTTCTGTTTTGCACTTTTGAATCGAACAAATTACTGAGCAGCAGCAGTAGTGATTAAAAAAACCCCAGAATTGCACATACTAGTAATACTACCAGAGTAGAAAAATCCCTTGATTCTGCCTTTTCTGAACAAAACTACATGAGTTAATGCACGGCCACAGACTCATATATAGATTACATCTGCTATGTATAAGTTATTCTAATTCCTGTCCCTTTGTGCATCATTCTGTCCCTTGTATATTAGTCCTGAAAACATCTAGCCTCTGCCCTTTTTCAGTTGGTGCATTTGTACCTGAGGTTTAGTGTTAGATTTTTTTAATTAAAAGAACGTTGACATTTAACTGCACATGCTTCCAATCTAATTTTCCTTTGTGCTAGAACAGTGCAGCCCAATGCAGTGGTTGATACCATAGATCACAGAATGGTTTGGAAGGGACCTTAGAGGTCATGTAAGTGTCAACCTCCTGCTAGAGGTAGGGATGCCTTTCACTACAGTAGGTGATTCAGAGCCTCATCCAGTATGAACCAAAAACACTTCCAGAGATGGGGCATCCACAGCTTCTCAGGGCAAGGTGTTCCAGTGTTTTGTTATCCTAAAAGTAAAGAATTTCTTCCTAATTGTCTAATCTAAACCTGCCCTCTTCCAGTATAAAGCATTGTCCCTTTTCCTATCACCACAAGCCCTTGTAAAAAGTCCTCCTCCAACTGTCTCATAAGCCCCCTTTAGATGTATTAAATATTTACAAAATATTAAACACTGCTAGAACTACTAGGCTTATGCATTGCCTAGTAAACTATACTTAATCTTGTCTGTTCATGTTTACACATCTGCTTTACAAGCTTCTTCCTGTGCTAGGTTACCTCTCCATGTAATATTAGTATGCAGTACCTTTTCGCCTTCCAATCATGGTTCATAACTGCTCACACAGAACTTCCTTCACCCTGGTCTCTCAGTTCTAAAGCTGCTGTGGAGGGAACTGGACTGAAGTAGTGCCTCTGCAATTGACAATTGGATCTGTACGTTAGTTTTGCTTTTAGCAAGGAGGGTTTTTTGGTAAGAAAGTGTCCAGTCACTTCAAGGTACACAAATAGAAGTACTCTATTCATCTGCAGTACAGTCAGCAAAGTTAGAAGGAGGATGTCTGTCAGCAATGACTTGTGGATATAAGAGCTGCTGATGAGTTTGCCCTTTTTCAGTATTTAATAATTTGGATTCCACAGTCTGCTTTGCCCAGTTTGACTTCTGGGCTCTATGTGGTTGAAATACAGTAACAACACGCAGTACAAGGATTGTAGTAAGTGTATGTGTCTGGGGAAACAACTCCAAAGCCTGGAGTGGCTTTATAATAATGCAGATGCTACACTTACAGTTCACATACTATACCAGGCACTACTAGTTTGTCCTGTAGTGGAGTTGAGTCCCAGAGCCATACTGGAATACGCTGTGTCTCAGAATTAACTTCCCTAAATGCATGTTTTCTTTCAAATAAGTTTGCTGGAGGTAGTCTGTAATAGCTGCCATTGTGTCCAAATCAGCCTTCACCCACAGTCACGCCACAAAGATGTACATTTCTACTCAAAACAGTTCATCTGCCTAGCTGAAAGCTATGGTATTCTTCAGCTAGAAAAATCTAGGTTAGTAATTGGAAATCCAGGATGTTCTGATGATTTTTAATGGCTTGGGCCAGCTGATGACTTTGGAAAACTTGAATTTGTTGAATTTGTTCGGAAGGTGCAGCTATTCTAATGCTTCCTTGCTGTTTGACATTCTGGGGTTTTTTCCCCCTTCTATAATAATCTGTAAAGACCCACATAACTTTTCTTCAACTTGCATGCTGTTGGTCTAGAAGGGTTGGTCAGAAGTTACATAAACTGACATAAATTAAATTTTGTAAATCTTTCTTTCTTCAGTGCCTTACGGCGTGGGAGTCAATTATACCACTATTGCAAGACAAGCCAGAGACCAAATAAGAAGTACCTTCATGGACAGTCTAGCACTTCTGTGCTCAGTACCACTAGTCATACTGGAACTGTATGGAGGACTCTTTTTGTTAAGTTAACTGAAATGACAGCTGCACTTAGTTTTTCAGAGTATCTGTTCCAGCCTATTTGAATTTTTTTCCCTCAATTTTTGTGTTTAAACTGGGGTATGTTTCATCTTTTTCAGTTATCTTGAATGGTTCCTTCTTTATTCTATGGAGTGATTGGGGTTCACAGAGAAAGTGCATGGGGATCTTGATAAAATTTACCTCTCTAGTCTGGAAGGAACTGATGAGTGGAACACTAAAAAGATGAAAATAAAACTCTACTGCAAGGTGCCAAATGACATCTTTATTACCATTCTGTTTTGTTTGCTTGAAAAAAAAATTATTCCTATGATACAGTACTCCCTAACCAATCTTTATCCTTTTTTTTTTTTTTTTTTTTTGAATGGACAAAGAAAAGCTGGGAAAGAGCATTTTCTGTTTTGCTACCACCTGTGTGCTCCCTCTGGATGAAATGGTCTCTAAATGGTCTCTGTAGACTTTTCTGTCCGGGAGTCAGGCTGGTTCTAGACAGACCACACCAACACCAGCTGCAGATGGCTGGTGATGGAAGCATGAACTGTGGTTTTTGTGAGTGTGGCATGCTGTTGGTTCATTCTGAGTATCTTTGTTTACCTTGGTGATTATGAAGTAATGTCAGTTGACTGAAGTGTACTTGTGACTGACTTGGGGATCAAAACCAGCCTAGCTGTGGGAATGAGTTGAACTGCTGCCTTTCAGGGGTTGTGGGCGTGGCGGAGTAAGTATGGGTCTTTAATTTTCCAAAGCTAGCTCTGGAAGTTGCATGGTGGAGATCTCTTACACCATGCTTTATATATGGGTTTTGCTAGAGCCACTTTAGGCTTGGTCACCTAAGATGCCTGCTGTAGTAAAAGTAGAACTCTTTTCTTTCTCCACGCTTTCTTTGCAGCAGCCAAAAGCCAAAAGGTGTCAAATGCTTCCTTCCACCAAGCATCAGAGTGTGTGAAACTTGCCTTAAATGGGTTGGTGGGGGACGGATGGGTACCCAAGTTTTTTAGGGCTACTTTTGTTACAGATCTATTTTCTTAGTAGTTTCTGTTGGCCTTTAGAATTGCAGCTGCTTCTGCAAGTCCCTTTTCTGTCCTTGCTCTTGCAAGTAAATGCCTGCTTGGTCTTAATGGCCTAGGCCTTAGGAATGCTGCCTTGATTTAACCATCCTAGTGAGGGGGGTTGGGACTCATATGAGTGTAATACTGGGATTTAGGGCAATAAATAACTCTGTGCTTACTGCTAAATTGGAGTGATTACTTGTTCTCTGGCAACGTTCTTGCAAAGAATGTGAGCAGTGATTGATTTTGTGCAACTTCTCTGTTCTCCTGTAACAAGGTACCCAGGTACTCGTCTGATTTGGAATTTATTCCTTCATAAACACCAACTGAGCAGGCAGCCACCCTTCTCAGCCTGGTGGCTTCATGGAACTCTCAAGATGAGTTATTGTAGCACTGTGGTAGCTGTCAGGCTAATGAGATGGTGCTCTCTGCATGAAAAAGTAAAATGTACGACATTTTAAGAAATTTTGCTTTTTGGCTCAGCCTTCATTGACAACTCTGTGGTACTAAACAAACTATGTTTCTTGTTTTAAGATCAGTTTGTCAATATGCACTTTTTGGTGTAAATGAGAACTCTGGTTTAAGTTACTGTTAGGTTCAGAATCACAGACTCCTCTTGTTCAGGGGAAGCACTTAAGGGGATCATCTTGAAGCAATCTAGAATAAGCACTTGCATACTATCCAACAGTCTGTCCTTCAGGGTTACAGTCTTCTCCATTCTCCACGAAGAAAGATCAACATGCTTTTTGAATTAGTTCAAAAAGAATGTTGAATAAATGGAATTTTGTAATTGACTCTACAACATCACTGAGACTCAAGCAAAATATATCTTGAACTAATATTTAGTCAGTCTTCCCACCATCTTAGTAAAATAAACAGCACAAGATGAGTAGAAAGAATGGTGATTTCTTTCCTACAGGTGGTTTCATCTGGTGCCTTACAACACTAAGGGAGTCTTCCTGCTTTGCTTTATGTCAAACTGAAATGGGTGTTGGTTTTGGAGAGTTCAGCAATTAACGTCGCAGCTGTTCAGGAGACGACGTGGACAGTGGAGAGTACCAAGTGAAGCTCAAATGAGCATGTAACTTGAGGCTGGAGCTGCTGAAGATCTAGCTACCTTACGTGATCTGGACCGAAACCTCTTAAGCTCTTACAAGGGCAGTAAAACTTGGCATTCAAAGGAAGAATCCTCTGCAAGAACTGCTGCAGTGTAATAAGGGTGTGCATAGGTGGGTCTCAGTTCCTACAGACTGTGGATTGGTCTATTCTTATGAAGAGTTGTTGTAAAGCACAAGGTGACTGAGGGAGAGGCTGTGGGTGAGGTGTGGGGAGGATCCTGATTGTGATGTTTGGGGCAGCAATGCCAGTCAGGAAAGGTACAAAAGTTGCAGGAAATTCCTGTAAGATGCAGAGTGACACTTGCATCACATAACTGTTGTTAGAAGGAGGTTGAGTCCTGAACTGACAGTGAAACTCATAACATGTAATCCCGTAGTCCTTATAGAATGAAAGTCTTTACTTTGAATGCTCTACACTTCCCTGGGAGAAACAGAAGGTGTTGGTTGCCAGTTGGTAAAGGGAAGCAGGAATAGTGCAGGAGCTTCATCTTTGAGTAACTTGTTGAATGTTAAGTCACTGAAGATGACTCTCTGCATGTGCACCAAAGTTACACCAAAAGTAGTTGGTGCCCTTTTTATGAGCCTGTTTAAAATGTGGTTCTTTCAGCAGTCCTTAAATCAGCCCAGTTTTCCTCATAATCCATAACCGGGGCAAGGCCCTCACAGGGGATGCATAATTCACTGCTGCCCAGTTACTTCTGTATAGTTTCTGTGGTGTTTGTTTCTTCTGTTAAGAGGCACCAGCACAATAAAGCAGGCACTGAGCTCGTTTCTGTGCTCAGTAATGAACCATACATTGTTCATGTATACCTGTATCAGGATCTAAATCTTGCAATAAACATAGATGTTAAAACATCGTGGCTTTTTGAGGTATACATTGAAAAATGAAAAGGTAATATGTGTAGCCCTAAAGACACAAATAGTTTTGGTGTGAGTTATATTAAAGAATAAAGTATGGATTCTTCACTGAAATCTACTTGGATTTTTGCTGCACTAAAACTTATGTTGAGGATGAAGTAGTGAAATAACTGATAGAAACAAAGCAGGAGTGGCAGAGACAGTTCTGTGGAGGCACTGTGCAGCAGCCTCAAAGCAGTGGCTCTGCATAGCCTGTTCATGAAACATTTCTTCAGGTGTCAGTCCTGCAGATGCAAGGGTACAAAAGAATTCTTTCCCAGGTAGCAGGGACTGTTCATTACTTTAACAGGAGCCATGCTTTTGTTAAAACTTGCACAATTTAACTGGATATCATCATAATTATTCTGGCAGACTGTTGAAAATCCTTGTCCTGATTATCACTGTACAAAATTGTATCGACTAATTAGCTCATTAGATGTTCTGTCATCTTGAATTCTGAAGGTAGAACATTCTTTCCTTGGGTGTATTAAACTTTTACTACAACAACACATAGGGAAAATCAGGACTTTTTTTGAAAGACAGGCAAGTTGCTACTACTTGTTGGTTTTTTTTTCCTCTTGTGATGTAAAAAAGGGGATCACAGGAATAAACTTGCCTTTTGGCAGACTGAATGTGGCATTTAAATCTTTTTGCGAGTGCTGTTGAACCAATTTACAAATGAAAATGGCAGTGCTTATTTCTCTGCTTAGCACTTGAAAGTCTTGCTGAAGTATCTGACTTGTAGAAGTACTTAGTAATGAACTGGACAAGTTTTAAGGTTTCATGCCTAAAGCACAGTAAATTTGCAGAAAATAATGAGCTTTCCAAAGAGGCATAAGTAGATCACCCTTATGTAAATGGCATGCTAAGACAAGGCTAGTCACTGTCCTAGACTACTTTGAAGGTCTTGGTATTCTATGCTTTGAAGCGAAACCATTTCCTTAACCCTGGTGCTGGGATATGTATCCATACCTTCAGATCAAGCTGCAGCGTTGTGGCCAGTGCAACATTCACACTGTGCAAGGAGACAGGTTGCTGAGGGCCAGTCTTACAATAAGAGCCAAAGGGCTTTTGTACAGAACACAAAAATAAAAAAGCACCATCCTTGTTCTTGTTTCTCTGTGCCTGTATCCCTGAGTTGTGAAGGCAAGCTGGCTGTGAGCTTCACACACTGTGTTGAAGGTTTCAGTGATGGGGACCAAACGGTGCTGGTTCCTTGTCCAGACTCTTCTGCTTTCACTCTGTAAACCTACTCACCAGAACTAGAGTCACTGTTCATACTATTAAAATACAGAATGAAAGCTGTGAAAATACTTGTCTCTGTGTGAGTTAGCTAGTAAACAATGTAAAAATGGGAAGGAGGCTTTTGTTTCCTGTACTTGGTCAAATCTGGCAACTATGCTCTTGTTCAGACTCACAGGCTAGGAAATGTTGTCTTGCCTTCTGGTGCTGGCATGTTTCTATACCCTTTAATATATCTCTTTAAATATACTTTGTGCATTGTTTACTGTGGAGATAGTATTGATGGAGAAAAATGCTTTGAGGTAAAACTGTTTGTAATTCTCTATTACTGTGTACATTTTTTTAAAATGCACCATTTGCTTACCTCAATTAATTTAATGGAATGGACCAATAAATGTATTAAAAGATGACTCCTTTACTTAGAATAAAGTTTCATTTTTGTGCGGTCTTCACTGGTGAAATGATGCATGTGCTTATTTTGTTAAGTAGCTCACTATCTTACTACAGAAATACCCTTCCCCTAAAATCTTCTTCCACAGTTGATCTAAATAGAAATCATCTGACCTGTTGTTGCATTACTTCTGGTACTGAAAGTGAAGGAGCTGAGGAAAGATTGGAGGGGGAAGATGGATGGGGGGGACAGGGTGACAGCAACTTCCTCAGAGGAAGGGATTGTATAATGATGAACCAACTTCTGCTTGCTATACCCCTGGCTTGAACTGAAACTGCCATTTGCCTCCAGATTATTTCAGTTATTTAGGGCCTTTTAACTTCCCTTTACTTAGTCCAGGACCTTGGAAGCTGCTTAAACCTTTTAGTTCAATTAGCATGTAAGCAGACACGTCCTTGTGAGACATGCCACACTTTTGACTCATGTTTGGATTTATGTGACATCATCTCATGCTAGTTGCTGTGCTGTATGAGGTTCCTCTCCAACCCAGATAAAAGCTAGTAACACAGTAACTATTACACGGTATCAGTGTCCCTACAACTCCATAAATCCTGTAGGAGCTGTGTGCTGCACTTAGCTGTTCTTAACCCGCGACAAGAGTAGCACATTGTGGTAGTGTGAGCTGAAACACCAGCATTAGCTCTTGAGTCTTAGTCCTTGCATGAGCTCTGTTGAAGCACTGTCCAGTGTGACATTCTCCCAGAAATCAGGGACATGAACATCTGTTCAGCGGTGTTTTATTGTGGGGATTACTAAAATTCTGTTAATCTTACATATTTTTATGGTGTTATTTCTCTATTTAATGGTCTTGTACATAACATTAATTGGCTGGGCTGATAACATCTGCAGGAGATGGAGAGCTGGTGTGTCCTGCTGATGGACCTGTGCATGTGGCATGTGGCTTGCAGCCCTGTTTCATCAGCCGAAGTCACAGAACTGCCCTGAGATTTCTGAATAAACAAACAAGAAGGAGCTAATGGAAAACCAATCCTCTGCTTTCCGCTTCCACTCTGAATGATGTGTCTGGAAATGGTATGTTCTTTTCTAGCCTATATCCTTGTGCCTCTTTGGTATTGCTGACCAGCGTAGCAGAGAGCAGAATGCTCTGGGGACTGCTGGCGTGCAATAGCTAATACACATACTCTGCAGGATGGGGTGTGTGCTGCAGAAATAACAAGGCAAACATCTCCTCCTGGGCAAGAGGCTTAGTGGCTGAGAGGTTGTGGCATGCTGTAAAGTGGAAATACAAATGCTATGTATCCTGTTGTGTTGGTAGGGACTAATGATAACAACCAGAAGATGCTTCTGTTACTCAGTCAGAATCTCAAGGGAGCCAGTGATTGACCGTTGTTTGATGGCCACAAAGCTGTAAAGAGCAATAAAAAATGCAGATAATAAGAATTAGCAAATTACCTTCTCAAACTGCAGTTTGCCCTTTCCACATCTATGTCTTAAACTTTTCTGGGGTATCTGGAGCTGGCTGTGTGCTAATGGCATTCCTCTCAGTGGTCTGCCAGCTTTTCTTGTGCGCATTCAGTGACATTGGCATCATCTGTCATCCTTCACTTTAATAACCCGTGTTTGTACTGATAATGGTACTTCTATTTGGAACCTGTATTAAAAAGCATTTGAGTAGCTAGCAGTGACCCCTGTTAGAGAGAGGGTTGCATATAAGAAACAAGTCTTTTTTGTCTGGAAGATCTGAGAAGGAAAGCAGAGCCAGGGGAGTGATGAGTAGGAAGTAAACTTCCTCACACTGAAGACACTGATTGTCAAATGCATTCACAAGCCCAGAAAGCCTTTGGTGCTCTGGATAAAACGGAGGTGGTGGTGGACGAGCTTTCCTTACAGGCTCTGCTTCCTGTCTAGGTGGTGCAGCTGAAGTCAGTATACATAAGTGCTTTTAGACTTTGTACTACTCTACTTTGTTAAAACTACAGCTGAGCTAGGCAAGAATTTTGCCTAGAATCAGGCGTTAGCCTATCCAGTACATGCCTTACATCTGAATGAAGATATTGTTACGTGTATTAAATACTGACATTATCACAGTTCACTTCATACAGAAAGAATCTTGCTGTTTCTAGTAAAGCAACAAGCTGGAGTGTCTTGGGAAGGTTCTAATGGACAAAGTGAGACTTGGAGGGAGATCCTTCAAAAATTCTGTAAATGTAGGTGGAGGGGTTGTTTCAGCTTTCTCTCTTCAAATTAAGCTGGTTTTGTGCTTAAAAGTTGTTCCTGAAATTGCACTTCTCAGTCAGTCCATGGTGGTACAGTTAGGCAAATTCAATGGACCAGAAAAGTAACCTTTTCCTTCACTGTGGTAATAGTGTCTCTAAAACATTTGAGGGAGACTGAAATTATTCTTTTCTGTCTTAATGGGTAGGTAACATATAATGGAATTTTTATAAAAGATTTTACTTTGTGTAGGGTTATTCCTTCATTCTACTTACTACTATTTTCACAGTACCAAGCACTTATATTTGTGTGAATGCTTTGTCCTCTGGGATTATTAGCTATTAAACTGCCAAATACTCTTCCTACAGCAATTCATGTTACATTAAACAAAAATAAGATTAAAAAAAGCACTGGCTAGATATTACATTTTTCATTCTTTGAATCTCCTTGGTATTTGTCAACTCATTTCTGCAAGTTTGGTTTTTTCCCTTTTTTTAAAATTCAGTTGGTGGGGAGTGTTGTTCTCTTTTTAAAATTATTTCCTCTCTGTATTGTAAATTTTAGATCTAAAATCAGGAAGTACGGAGAAAATACAGCATGTCTTTTCAATAGAATCTTCCCCATTTCTTACCTTAAAGGGAGGAGACTCAGGCAGCCAACTAGAAAAGACAAAATGAAGCAGAAGCCGCTGTACCAGTCCAGTGTGTTTTGATAGATCTTGTTGTAGACTGTAGATGTCACTACTCCCGTGATGACTAAAGACAGTTGCAGCAGGACAAACACCTTACCTTTAAAACAAGAACATAGTTTGTTGCTGGAGATTAGCAAACCAGCTGTGGTATCTCCCTGACAAATCCAGGATCACAATTGTGTAGTCATTGCTCCACTAACACCAGATGGCATGAGCTTGTATCTGCTTCTGTTCTAGACAACAATTAAATAATTAAATAATTTTTCCTTCTTTTAGGTGTCAGACAAAAGATTCAACTGGAAAACTGTCTGCCTAAACAGTCTACACATAAAGGTAGCTGCTTGTAAGAGCAGCAATAAACTGGTAATTAAGTGTTCCTTTTGCTAGAGGTAGAAAAATAGTCTAGAGCTGACATCTTCAGGGCAGGAGAAATTTTAGTCGGGGTCTGCTTCTGGCCTAGGCCAGAAAAGTGGTTCATAGGGTTGAAATGACAATAATGCCTGAAATGGGGATGTGTGTGTGATTTGTATAATATTTCAGGTGGAAGAAAGGCAGAAACTGAATTCTAGTTGAAACCACTCTTTACTGAAGGGTTTCTGTCATGGTAAACAGGTGAAAGGGAAATAACAATAACCCAGCCCGGCTGGGACTTGCAGACGGGGGACAAGGGGTCAGGGCTGTGTGCTGAACTTGCTGCCCTTGTAGCATTCCGCAGCCGCTCAGCACCAGGAGATGAAACTGCAACCAGAAGGCAGGTGCTGCTCTGCTGCAGGGTGCTGCTTGAGGTCTGGACTGACACCATCGTCATGTGCAGCCCATATGGCTCCAGGTGGAGATTAAAAACATTTGATTTATAGTGATTAATTTGGGATGTGAGCTGTGCTGTTTGTGGCAGGGAGATGATTGTGCTATGGTGGATGTTGAGGGAGTACAAGCAGTAGGAATGAACTGGTGACAGAGCAGTGTCATGTTCATATGGCAGAAAGGAAAAGGATGTGAAGGATGTAGAGGAAACTTGTTTGGACGAGGTATGAGCAGTTGTGGGTCTGTGGTGCTGTTTGAATGAATGGCCAGTTCTGTATCTTGTGTCTAAATCTAGCTCATTGGGGTAAAAATGATAGGCCTCAATATGCTGCTGTAAAATACATTTTACTAATTTTTAATATGTATTTTAATGGAAAAGAATTCCAGCTGCTGTTCCAAGAAGGGTCAATTTTTATGCAAAAGTTATTCTTCACAGTTAAATCAGGTGTGACAGGAACAAACTGCAAACACCTGAAGAAATGTTTAGAGAGCATGACTGAAAAAAAAAGATGAAAATAATCCATCCTTCCCAAAGCTGGAAGTAAAATAAAAAAGAGATATAAATGATGTGAATATAACAGTGCTTCAACTCAATGTCCTGCTTTTCTTGGTTCTCCCTGCAGTACTGTGTTTTTGAGAAGCACCTCAGCTATTTTCCCCACCTATAAACTATGCACTGATTGTAATCTTTCGAAGTATGTGCTGAAAATTGTGTCGATAAATGATGATGCAACCAAGGACAAGAAGATTGGATGTGAGAATCTTGTCCAGCAAGTTTCTCTGCTTCTCCCTTCCTGTTTGTGGTATCATTTGCTCAGGTATTATTACACAAAGCACAGATTGCAGCAATAACTTACTGTTCTCTTAGTACTCTAGGCTGAATAAAGGGATTTCAGGGGGTTTTGGTTGGTAAGGTAACCAAAATACTCACCATAGGATGATCCTTCAACATGCTTAGACAACATGGACCTGATGGTTGGTAAGGGGATGAGGGCAAAGAGCATCACTGCCCGTGCTGTAATGCAATGAATTTTGAGTTATCACCAGTATCTGCTCTTTGTGATCCAGCACAACCACTGCTTTTGAAGATTACATGCCACTGGCTTGGACAGACACCTTGCCTCACCTTTTCTCTGCTAAAAAGAGCCACCTATTGCTCCCATTATCAGAGGTCGTTTGCCCAAACTAGACACAGTCTCATGTTCTCAGCCCAAACTAGACACAGTCTCATGTTCTCAGCCAGACATCCCAGCATAGATGGGATCCTCCCTCTCCTTTGAGATCATGAGGATGATGATTTAAGTTTTAACATGCAGAGAGCCCTCTGTGCTACACAGCCTTGACAGGAACAGTACTTTTATAACATTACATCTGTCTTGCATCTCGGTGCTTCTGGCTTGCAGCATTCTAGCCTGTCTACTATGAAAATTTATAGAGAGCTGGAATTACCTTCCTGTCAGCAGAACCAGCCTCAGTGAAGACTTGGTCCATGTCTAGTGTACCAAGGTGTTTCTGCAATGCAGGGAATAAGCATCCAACACACTGCATAGCAGCAGGCCTTCAGGATGAAAATGAGCTGAATTACTAAACAAGCTTTTTTTTTTAACTTATTTTTTTTATCTTTTTTTTCTCCAGCTTGATTGGCTAAACAAACATAATCTCTTAAAATTTTCACTCAGTGTTTGGCTTAGTACACAAATACCATCTCCTATCATCTTTCCCTTTAGAACAACTTTGTTTAATTTTCAATTCCCCATTCCCTGTAGGGACAGACAGAAAAAGCATTTCAGGACATTTATCTCCAGTGTCTTTCTTTCCTTTGTCTTTGAGAAACAAAACCTTAAAGCCATGTAACAGATAATACTCTGTGAGATAGCTCCAGCACAATGCATGCAGTTCTTGGATTTTGTTTTTCATCACAGGTTAGCTCCCAGAAGTAAACTTGCCTTTTCTTTATCATGGGATGCTGCCCTATCTATTGTTACCTGTCCCTTAGTAATTTATGTAACAGTGTGAGATCTGTAAGCTACATTATTGTGGTACTTTACAACACCAATGTTTCACTAAGTTTCCATCAGCTGTAAGTGCCTTCATATGACAAAAATAAATCGCATCTTAAGATGTTCTCATAATAGGAAGCCTTTGCCATTTTGCTTCTGTTGTAGCCTTAAGCCTTGCCTCAGAGGAAGCAAGTGCTTCCTATTGCTGCAGTGGTGCAGTCTCACCAGGACAGGGAGTCAGCAACAATTCCCAGTCTCCCAGAGTGTGAACACTGTTCTGCTCAGATCTGGTCTGTGACCAACTGATGAATTACAAGTTAATGAGCCTTAAACTAATCCTTGGCAGAGGTGTATGCCTCTTCAGGATATTGTTGAGTGCTGAGTCTTAAGAGTACTAAGGGAGATGTGGGGAAAGAGGAGTAAAAAGAATGCTTTCTGGCAAATTGTTCCTGTGATGATCTGCCTAACTCCCTGCTTGCAAATTTGTCACAACGCAAAGCAAAAAGCCCTTCCAGTGATGTTGAAACACCCATTTCTCAGCTGTATTTGCTCATGTGCGTGACTGTTCAACTCACCAATGTAGAACAGGAACGTCCACTGCACAAAGGCCATGATGAGGATGCCAGCGCTGAACGAAGCTACTCCGATCATGATCATGGTAATATCCCTCATGTATCTGGAGAACACAACTACCCCTAGGAAACTGGTAATGAAGATCACGTACCCAGCAGCACTGCCATGGCCAATCTCCACAGCATTCCAACTTAAAGGTTCCCTGAGCAAGAACAGTGGGAGTACATTCATTGCACCAGCCACAGCCAGGTCATAGAAGATTGCTGCCACAAACAGCAGGATGATGATGAGCTTCGAGGGTGACACTGGAGTAAAGATGCTGCTCTCCGAAGGTTGGGAGCTCCCTGCTACTGCTGCTTCTGGTAGCTGACCACCCACCTCCTCTGCATTCTTGGCTTTGGCTGGGCAGGAAGCTGCTGGCTTGGGGACTGTGAGGACAAAAATGCTGTAGAGGAGACAAAAGGCATAGCAAGCAATGCTGCAGCACACCAGCACAGTGCCTTCTTGGTAGTGGTCACTGAAGCCAACGAAGAGGTAGCCAGATGCCATGCTTCCCAGAAAGCCAGCCAGGCCATACACCAGTTCAATAATGATGAGCCGCAGAGACCTCTTGCTTTCAGAGGACCCCAGGGATCCCAGAGCCATGATGCCTGCCCAAAGTGTGGTGAAGCCTCCTGTCAGCCCATTGAAGGCAGCAGCCCCATACATCACCTCCACTGGCCAGCCCAGCAGAATCAGGAGGAGCAGGAGAGTTTTGGAGCCCAAATAACCAAGAAGAGGGAAGCAAATGGGGATCTTGCGATGTATCTTGTCCCCCAACTTGGACAAGCCATAGGCTGACACCAGCGGGCTCAGGCCCAGAACTAGGTTGTAGATGATATAAAAATTAGATACAGCCTTCTGCTGAGCATCTTCCAGGACTTGGGAGGGAGCAGTGCTGTTGGTCTGGTTGTAGTAGTTCTTCACTACCAGCAGCAATGCTGTGTCGTAGAAGGCACTGGCCACTTGGGAACCCGCAACCACTGGCTCAATCCACGTCCTCATTGCCATTATTCCCACCATGCTGCCAGCCGCCACCTCTTCTTGGAGAGAGCTGCTTTCAGCAGCATTTAAGGAAACAGCATGTGAGGAAACAGCTCCTCAGAAGGTCTGCTCTGGAGGCATGTTAGGAAACAAGCAGCGAAAGGTCCACCAGGCTGTGCAGGACTGGAGAGTTGTGCAAGAGATGATCTGGCTGGCAGGATACTCGCAGCTCACCTTGCTATGTGTACACACACCTGCACATCCCTGTGCTGCTCTGAGCTCTGGCTCACACATGGGAGGCTTTTGTACAGCCAGAGAACGCCCTGCACTTGTCAACTGCTGCTGCTCCTCTTCCTGGTATAGTTTCAACAGAGGTCAGATGACCTGGGGAATTTCTCTCTCCCAGAATAGGAAGTGAAAATGCCCTGATCAAGTAATTGCTGTAATTTGGGGTGGTGGGGTTTTTTTTGTTTGTTGACTTTTTGGGTGGTTTTTTTTCTTCTTTTGGTGTCCTTCATGTGTCAGAGAACTCTCAGAGTGGTTGTGGGGGCAGGGAATGGCTATGTGCCTTTTTATCAGATAATTTGTGAATTCCGCTTTACTGCCAGCTCATTTTTCTTTTTTTCTACACAAATATGACATTGTCTCTTTTGCTTTTACCTGCTTCTGTCTTCCCTGTTGCTGCATCATGCCCCTTGTGTCGTTGTTTCAATAATGCAGTCAGGAAATTACACCTAAAAGAAATTAAAGGGCAAAAAGTCTGTTTCTGGTAACCTGTCTCCTGTGGCTGCCACTCTGCTTGCTGCATCCTTTGGCTTTACAGTGTGGGAATTTGCAAGAGGAGGCAATTTATCCAGAGACGTCATTGACTGGTGTGTCCCAGTAATCAGCCAGCTCACCTGCAGGCTGAGGTGGGTGGGAGTCCACCTCTGGAGAAGAGAAGAGTTTCCAGCCCTAGCTCCTCAGGGAAATGGTTGTGCATCTCTTCAGGTGCTTATTTCCATAGACTCTCAAGCCTTGCAGTTCGAAGTCAGTTTCCAATTGTCTGCTGCCTGAGGGGCAGGTAAAGTGACCCACTCAAGCAGGGCCCCGTGGGCACAGCAGTGCTGCTAGCCAGAGACACAAGAAGCTCTTGGACCAGGATATGGTGCAAGCAGGCTGCCAGCTCCAAGGACAGTGCTTGCAGTCCCAGCTGCAGGAAGTACTTGAAGGATATTTGGCAGTCTCAAAAATGCTAACTTAAATGATAATGATCTCATTCTGTACTGGTTTAATGAATCATACCAGGCAGAAAAACAATCTGTTCTAGGAAGATTTACGGTCATTATTTTAAAAATAAATTACTGATGAATTTGAAAAAACAATGTTAAAGCCTCCATCTGTCGGACTCTTTGTTGACTCAGGTGACATTTACTCAATGCCATGGCTCAAGAGTTTCTTTTTTCACTCTGTTTGGTTGTGCAATAATTTTTGGCTTATATTTCAAATACAGTAAGAAAGGTACAGGATCTAACAGAGAAAGGAGTGGGGAGCTGACTGTTAAATGATTTGTTCTAGAAAATTCCACCTTCATCCGATAATTTTTTGTTAGACCAAAAGGCCCTTAGCCAGCTCTAAATTATGTGTGTTGTGCCAACTGCTGCCTTTTCTTCTTTTACCCAGATTAGCTGCAAAAGGTGTCTAGTTTTTTCAGCTTTTATTGAGAAGTGGGACAGGTTTTTTCAGCAAACCCTGAAATATTTCCAGAGGACAGAAATTCCAGACAGCCTTACTGAAAACCACACACCATCAGCCTGTGACCAGTTTAAGCAACAAATGCAACCAAAGGAACTGCCACATTTTACTTCGCTCAGGGAGCCTTGTGTCTCCCACCAGAATTACAGGGTGAGATAAATTACTTGTCCCATTCAAGCTTCAGTTTGGGACATGGGGTCTGGTGCAAAGGAATCAAACTGGAGTGCAGAGGTATGTTACAGTCACTGTGCTCGAGACACTGCAGATCTACTCCACTCCTACATGAGGGATATTTTTCCTCCACACTTCGTTGCACATACAGACTGCTTGGCTTATTCAGCCAACTCTGTTCAGGCCTAGATAGCTAATGAACTCTGCTAAATGTTGCTAGTGATCTCATGAATTTCATCTACATGTCTGGGATATTCTGTGTGTTCACTCACATTAAATGTACTTTTTAGAACTAGTTCTCATGGAAGGATATATTTCCATGTCAGTAATTGCAAAACAGTAAGTGCTAAAGTAGGAGTTTAGCTTAGGCTCCAAAATATTTACTACTGCAAAACAATTTTCACAAATACCATATTCATTTGATGCCACAAAGTTTTCGAAATTACTATTATCTAGTAATTTTGCAGAACCCCCTGTTCTTATATTAGTAATATTTACAGGGACATTTGCATCTGCTTTAAAATATGTTCATGCAGCATAAGTGTGGTGGAACCTCAAGAGAGTGGCCCTTGACATTTAAGAAGAATGTATGCACAGAATCAGAGACTATCTTAACAACACAAATACAATGGTGTAGCCTGCTGGAGAAGGATCACACTGTTTTAGGGCATTTTTGTCTAGAGTGGTCTTGTCTGGAGGCCCACTAGAGGCAGAGTCAGCACATATTTCACCAGCTCTTCAAAGTTTGTCAATCTGGCCAAACCAGAGCTGTTCTGTGTTTCTCTGCGGTGATGTTTTACATTCCTCTGCTGTTTCTTTTTTCTTCAAACCATTTATGGCAATTCCATCACTTTTTCTTTCTGAACAGAGTTGCCATAGGGATTTCAGTATGCTACGGGATCTGGGCTACACAAGTACCAGCACTCTGGAACTCGGTCTTCAGCATTCCTTGTCTGAAGAGGTCCTTTGACATCAAGGACTGCAATACAATGTGGGCAAATAAGCCCTCTTCATCCCTCTCCCCTAAGCCTGCTAATAGGATCTGTGATTTACAATCCCTGCCTGGCAAGGCATTTTGCCTCCAAGGTGGTAAATCAGCTCTAACTCCTCCTCTTCCTACTTGGTATGTTCAGATCACCCTCTCCACTGTGGCTCTGTGGCAGTGGTAAAGAGGGGAAACAAGACTAGGAACTGTAAAGTGCCTGGGTCTGATCCTGGATGGAGCTGCAGCCCCACTACAGCCCCAGAGGGAGGGAGAGCTGGTTGAAAACATGGGGGAGAAGCAGCTGTTCTAGTAATGGCTGGTTTTTTCTTTGGAAAAGACTACATAAATGACCAAAGCATTCTGTGGTTTGGGAGGCTGGCTTCCTCGGTGGCTGCCATCTAATTATATACAGCCCCTGTCCTCACAAGGTGTGTGGTTCTGCTCGCAGGGATGGGGGAGATGGAGGGAGAATGGGAGCTGTGTGGAAAGCCAGGGGCACAGGAATGTGGCATTCTAGTCCCAGGCAGTTGTCTTGCTGGATCCAGAGCCACTGATAGTGTAAGCTAATGCCCAGACTATGTAAAAAAACCATCTAGCAGCCTTCTTTTGTGGCTCTGAGAAACAACATCACAGTTGTTTGGACACTCAGGAGGTTGATGTCAGTGTCTGTGGCACAACAGCTGGTAAGGGCACCATTACTGTAATAAAACACAGGACCATGCCCTTAGAGGTGCCTCAGACACGGAGACCTCTGGGCCAGCAGTCTGGCCTTTGGGAGCTGCAGCACCATCAGACATGTCAGGATCATCTATGGAGACTCTGCTTCCCCTGGGAGGAAAGGGAAGCACAGGCCACAGGCAATGTGAGCACACGGGTGCCTTTTCCCCCATGCCTTCAGACCTCACCCACTGCTCCACACGAGCAAAGGCCAGGATGGTGTGCAGGCTACAGACACGCTGGAGGAGTGATTTGCTCCATGGAGAGACCTCATGGGGCACACTGACATGGAGCATGGAGGGGAGGGGTGACCCCCCCACAAGGGTAGGGAGGTCTGCCAGGCCTGCTTTGGGAAAGGCTGGCACTCTCCACTGCTTCAGCACCACTTTCAGAACAACACAGGAGAGCAGCAGGGAGCTGCGAATGGCAGCACTGTCCAGGACTCCTTCAGGACGGTCACTGGCTGACCAAGCAGCCCCAGACACCTACATTCCCTTGCTTTCACCACCAGTCATCATAGTTTTCTCTATTTTTCTCTATTCAGAATTTTCTACTTACCTTTTGGAGTGTCCTGTGGGCCTATTCACTGCTGAAAATAAAAACACACCATCCTTTGACAGGTGCTTTTTGCTGAGTTAGCTTTTTCCCCCTTAGCTTGAGAAATCTGGGCAGTTAATAGTCCTGACAGCCAATTGTATGCCTCAACATTAGTACTCTCTATGGAAGCAGGAAAAAATGCTTCTTGCAGTACCTTGTGTCTGCCTGATCAGCTGGACCACAGAACAAATTCTTCTGTCACTCCTAGATAAGGCCCAGATAATCCTCGCACTAAATTAATTTTTTTGTGTGTGTGCACATCCTCCTTTTCATTTATATTCTCTCTTTTAAATTGTTGCCAAGGTATATATGTATTTGGAACAGAAGCACTGTGAATTTTAAGAGTGTGCAGGCAGCAATGTCCTTGAAAAATTGGATTAAATAAACTGTCCTAGCACTACAGCTTAAGCAATCCAATCTTGCATAATAGTGGATAGTCTGAAAAAATGAAATAGTTGTAGCAAAAACATGATTATTAAAAAATTTCACTGCTGATTGAACAACAGTCATTAATGTATAAAAACTTGGTTCAAACCAACAGACTTCTCTCCCCTTCCCAAGTGCTCTCCAAAGCTATTTTGAAATAATTTTGCAGGTGTACTTCATATTTTGTTTTCCGTTTAGATCTGGAAGACATTTTGGCAATAGTAAATCACCTGTCTTTAGAAGTGAGTGGAAGAAAGGTGAAGAGGAGACCAAAGGAAAGAGGAGTGCTGATTTTTCTGGTTTGATAGGACCTTTGCTAAATAACTCAGCCCTAGCCAGGTACAATTAGAGGGAATGTATATCTCCCCATAAGCCTGAGACTCTACAAGAAGTAAGAGTAGCTGGCAGAGGACATCAGGACAGTGGAGAAAAAAGGGATGAATCCACTCCATTTTCCTGGCTGAGAGGTGGAGACCATCAAAAGCATCATAAATGCATAAAGATACAGGCTCTGTATTTCTTCTTTGTGCAAGGCATAGTGGTTTTTCTGAAAAGGAGGGAAGGTATATAGACCTTTAAATCTTCTGGAGACACCCTTGTCTGGTAATCCATTTGTTTTCACCTGACAGATCTCAAGCTAGGTCCTTACCTGGCTAAATTTCTTCTTTTCAGGGAGGTAAAGTTAGTGCTGAAGCCATCACTTGCTGTAAGCTCTCTGATACCCCAGACATTTAGAGCAGGCAGATGGTAACTCGCTCCTCACAACCTCTCTCTGTTTACTCTGCTGGGCTGGGTCCTCAGTACAGAAACTGGCTATGGTTTTAGCAATTTAGATTTTTAAATTTTTTGTGCTGTTTTATGTAGAACATCCTGTCAAACACATTCAGTCATTTGTTAAAAAGAAAAAGCAAAACCAAGAAATGGCATATACAATCCAGTGACCTTTCTAAGCCGTAGCACTATTTTTTCCATAAAGCAGACAGCAGCTCTTCACATTCTTCATGTGGAATGTGTTTACTCAACCTTAGCAGCTCAGAAATGAAAAACACAGGAAACTCAACAAGCTCTCCTTGATTACAGAGCACCAGCTGATTCTCTGTGGGCCACTCACACAGGCCCTTCAGCACAGGTGGTGGTGAATGCAGAGCCCACACACAGGTGGTTTTGGGCTACAAGGTTGCATGGCAGTGCCTATCACTGTCTTCACGGCAAACAGACTCCAATGCCAGCTGAGGATTTCCGGACCTGCGCAACAAGGCACAGCAAATAATAGGGGTAACCCTGTTTATAACATGTGCCATAGCCACACCTGGCTAATTATCCAGCTTGTTTTGAGCTGGCAGGGTGGAGAGGTCCCTGAGACAGAAGGGAAAGGCACCAGCATCCTCCATGAGGGTGGCTGGGAGGCTATGGGGAACATGTCCCTTCTCATTTTGCTTCAAGACACCAGTGAAAAATGGCGCCAGTGATGTTATCTTAGGACAAGAGAGCAGAATTTTGCATGGGTGGGCAAACTGTAGTCCTGGTGCTGGAGAAGCCTTACCTGGAAAACATCAAGGGCTTTTGAGGCTCTGCAACCTGTGCAGAGGTGTCACCGCCACTCAAAACACAGGGAAGATGTGTCTGGAGTTCCCCAGCCCCACAACTCTGCATCAAAGTGCACCAGGAGATAGCTCCAGACTCTGAAGAAAGCTCATGTAGACAGTGCATACTACTTTGGAGGATGTTAGCTAGCACCCTCCCAGGCAGCTAATGAATGAATAGCCTTAGTAGATTTTGTGTATTCTTAGTACATGTATAAAAAGATATTGAAAAAGACATTTAAGTGACCTAAATACTGCACATCTTCTCCTTTCTTTGCAGATCCTGTTGTATCTGCAGGAAAATTTGGAGTTGGAGAGGTACTGGGTAAAGGGCACTAGGGAAGCAAGAAAGTCCAGGCAGCTTTCCAGCAATATTGCTGCTGCTAACTTTTTACAGGCTGCATTTCTTCAGTGTCTAACAAGCACAGCTAAATATAAATATACATATATACATAAATGTAAAATTTAAACTGTGTGGCAAGACAGATGCTGTTACTGGTATTTGTTATTTCCTCAATGCTTCATTTCAGCACTGTGGAGTATTCAAAGCTTCCCTGAGCTAAAACTTTTCTTTTATGCTCCATTGTGCAGATGCTGAAATGGCCATACTAGTCAAGAGCAGCACTGCTTTTCTCCACTACAATCTCTGCATTTCTGGCCATAGTTTCAAAGCTCCTGATCAACTGCAGGTGGGCAATGGGGAGACATCTCCCAGCCACTTTACCCATTTCAGCATGGCTTTGTACCTTGGTGACCAGCCTAGAACCATTGATGCTCTTGAAAGGAGGACTGCCAGCTATACTCACCTCCTGAAAGACTGCTATCATCAGTCACTGCAGGACCTGAGACACTCCTATTTGCTGAAGAGTAACAAGACACAGCTGAGGGTCATGTCATGAACCCTCCAGAGGACCATGCTGCTCTTGCTCTGCTGTAGATGAGGTTGCTGTGCTGCCACAGGGCCAGGACCCTTTGTGGGGGGTGTGGGATCACGCCTCTCACTGCCGCATGTGATGTACTTCTACACCACATCTTTCCAAGGGTAAAGAGCTGTCACCTTCAGGGATTTTATGTTGGACTTCACCTCCAAAATGCCAGTGGGAACTATTAGCAGCTAGCAAGTCATGTCTGGCAATGAACTTTACGGCACCCTCTGCAAGGACTCGTAACCAGGGCAACCTAGGGCCTGGTTGCCCTAGAATAAACTGAGCTCCTGACATTTTAAAACCACACTGATTTAATATTTCTATACAGGAAGGGAACAAGAGATTAAACAGGATTGTAAAAATAGAGCCCACAGGGGTACTGAAATGCTGTTTTGATCCTTTAGTGCTTGAGCATCTTTATAATAAATTCCTTGGAAACACCCAGCAAAGCTTAGACTATATTGACATATATTTTTATTTATAAACTCTGAGTCCTCACATCAATAAATTATGAGGCTCGTGAACAATGATATCATTCAGCTATTTCCTGATTCCCTTCTGCTGATGACTGACCCAGCAAACAGAGGCTAAGGAGGACAGCTGAGCTGAATCTTGTCCACCACAGTCTAGACCTGGCAGCCGGTGAGACTTAGGCTGTAACTGACAAGAGGTTTTTTTATGGTTTCCAGAGAGCTTGGGTAAATATGCTTTTTGCTGCATATTTCACCCCTGCTAAAACATTGCCTGATCATGCTTTCAGCTGACTTCTGAAATGGCTTTCTCCATGAAAAATTCCCATCAGCAAGATTTTCCCCTATTAATCTTTCTGTTTTCCACTGTTTATACCACTCTGACCTGCATTACTAATCCTCACTTTCTTTATACAGCAAGTCCCACAACTTGAAATTGCCTTATCCTTTGAAAACTACCCTCTGCACCACATATAAGCTCAGCCTGCCTTCTGTTCAGCAGCTGTTTTCCTCAAACACAGTGTTAAAGAAAAGCAGAAATCATGTCCTTTTGGCATGAGCAGTACAGCAAAGAAAAGAACTTTGTTTCACGTGGCTCTCCCCCACCACCCTTTCCAGTCAGTCCCACTAACATCCTCACACTTTATAGTACACTGGCACAGGCTCAGTCCATGAGCTTCCAGCTGAGTTTAGTGCAGTGTGGCCCTCAAAGAGCAAGGCCCTTACAGGTATATGGCTATCTAAGTGCTTTGGTACATTTGGATTTAGTCCATTTAAGGTTTATCTCATGGTTCTCAGTTTATCCATCTTCCATGGGATGGATAATGGGATGATTTGGCAAAGGAGTGTAAATCCAGTGAAATACCTGAGGGGAGGAGAGCAGCCTGGGAGGGAGTCTGTCTGGAAGCTGATGGGGCCTCGCAGGGGTGGTCAGTCAGGAGGCTCAGCGTAGGCAGGCTGAGATACGTCTGTGCCCATAGAAACCACCTAGCCCTGGTGCCCAAAACCAGCCATATTTTGGGGGTCAATAGCATCATGTGTAAACCAGAAGGGAACAGCAGAAGGCAAGGAGATGGCAGGGAGCAGGAAAGGGTAATACTGTGAAAGTCTGGGTCTACCTTCTGCTGGTGCTGTACCCCAAACTAGAGTTTTAGAAGTCAACAAGCCTTCTCAGAGAGTGAGCAAGTGCCCTACTTTAACATCTTCCTTCTTTCACTCCAATTAAATAGGGCTGAATACTTTCTGCCACCTTCACACAATGTGGGGGTTAGAAAGCTGTCCAGCAAGTCAACTCCCATTGCATATCTGGAAACTCCACCTTTCTCCATGGAGATGATGCTTCGCAGAAACCTCTTTCCCCTATTCTAATGACTGCAATAATTTTGAACACTGCAACATCATTGCCAGCAACAATTTGGAAGCCTTATGTGAGTCCTGTGAAAAGTTATTTCACCAAGGTCGTGTCATTATCCATGTGATTATCCATGTGTTTTTGCTAACATTTTCCTGGTTTAGTGTGTTTCCATTGCAGCTTGAGGACTTGATGCTCATTTTAATATAAGAGTTCAGATTTCTCAGATACTACAAGAGGAAGAAGTACTTGTGGGGGTCATTTGTGCATAAACATCCTGGCTCACTCTGGGTCACCAGAGTAACACCCCAACGGGGACAGCACCGCCCTGGTGTGCCTGCTGTGGCTCAGTATGAAGTCCTCCCCATTCTGTGGAGCAGTTTCCAGCCTCCTGCTCCTTCCCCCTGCTCTGCATCCACCATCTCAGTCAGTAACAGCTCCCACAACAAGTGTTCAGTGCAGTAAGGCCCCTTGTCAAGTGTTCTGTGTGTCCAGCCACGGTCCTGCACCAAGCTGCCTGCCAAGGCAACACAGAGCATGCAGTTGTTCCCAGCAGTGGCTTCCTGGCAGGGCTGGTGTGCTCCAGTAGCTCCTGTAGGAAGGGGTATGACCAGGGCACTGGGTATGCATGCTAAGCACAGCAGCTTTTTCTGGGAATCCCAAGTGTCTCCCCATGGGAGGCCTGTGAGATGTGCCATGGCTCTCTTCCTGATCCTCTGCTGGCCGCAAAAGAGCTTCCTGCCCTAGTGGCAGGGGTGCTACAGCAGTGATCTCGGCACTGAACGGGCCCTGAGGCTGGGGCATCACTCGCCACGTCCCTCCCATATACTGGCTGACCCCGGGATCTGTCTTCCAGGGGCCGTCCTTGGAAATGAAGCTCTCACCATGCCAGTGCAATCCCCCCAGCCGATGTCACTGCTGCCACAGAAATCCCCACCATGCAATGACCCCGTGCCGTTTGCAGGAACAGAGAATGGGACAAGGTAGCTTTGCACATTTTTCTTCCTTCATCGATTTTTCTTGCTGCTGCTCCCACAATCTAGACTGGAACAAGGCCTGAATCATTTCCAGCTCCTGGGGGCATACCATTCTCAATTCACTGCAGAGCTGACACATGCCTGGAGTGGAGCAGGAGCTCTCACACTGCTTGCCATGTTTAGTGCTTACTGCAAAAGCTCTCTTTCTAAAGACCCCATTGATAAAGCAGTGGGTTACGATGCCAATTAATCAGTGCTCAGCCAGAGTAGCACCAGACCATGAGCTCTAGATGGCATTCTGGTTATTTTTCTGCTGCTGCTTGTTTGCTGTTTAGCATTTTGTTTGTTTTCCTCGTTATTGCTGAAGTGACAGGACAGCCCTTGGATCTCAGTCTTGAGCCACATGAAACACCAGGATGCTTTCAGCCTTTAGCTTGGGAAGGAGTGGAGGGCTGGATCCAGACTGCTAGTAGTTTCCTGCACCATCCCCCTCAGTCAATTCAGCAGCTAGAACATAAGTGGAAGTCTTTAGTGCTAAAGTTCATGCTTATATTTGTAGCTCTGTCCCTGCACCCTGTTACAGCTTGTGCTGCTCTGAAATGCCTTCCTTACACTACAGATGCCTGTTTGTATGATTTTTTAATCTCCCGTGCCCATTCACACCTGAAAACACTGTATTGAGTGCTCTCCCTCCTTTTAAAGCAGTTTCATAAATCCTGGCTCTGTAGAGGGGATTCTTTGCCTCTCCATTTGCTTTCCCATTGTTCTGGGGCCCCTTAAAGCCACTTGAAACTAAATGAAGTGCAGTATCTTCAACTTCTATGGGGCTATGCCAGAAATTATTGATAAAATGCTCTTCTATAGTCCTTACCTACATTGTAAAAAACACTCTGAAGTTTAGCACATGCCATTTCAGCTACGCAATGGGGTGAGAGGGACTTTAAATGTCCTGAGTGCGTTATGAAACAGACAACAGCTGATAACAGCAGAACCAACCACAAAATTCCTGACCTGCTGCCACCCACTGGTGTCATTGAATTACTTTTGCAATGTCTGAATGCTCCCTTGCAAGAGTCCAGTTTTCACTTTTAATTCACTTAAAATCCAAAGAAGATGCCTAAGAGTTCCTTTTCCCACTGCGTGCCACTAGTACACCATCCTTCTTGGCACAGAGCAAGGCAAGGCAGAGGAAGACAGAAAGCCTCTCCTGTGTGAGAAGACAGCAACACCTTTTTTTTCAAAGACAGAGGGATTGGAACTGGTGGGTAAATTTTCAAGCTTGTTCTCTAGCCCATTTCTTGACTTCCATTTACTACATTGGCAAGTAAATCCACAACTGATTTTCTCCATAGGCATTTCTGATACTATCTGCACAGGGAGAAGAGGACTGGTGTTATGGAGAGCACGAACTGCAGGCAGCACTTGTCCCTAGGCAACTCCCACCAAAATCACCAGTGTCCTCTACTGCTTCCCACAGAGGGCTGTAATTAAGTACTTGGCTGTTCCCGGCACAGGGAGGGGCAGAGGCTGGCATGAACCTGGCTAGATCCCAACAAGTCCCTGTGGCCCTTCTGAGGTGCACCCGGTGCTCTGGCACCTCCCAGCTCTTGCAGGGAAAAGCTGGCAGCTGCCTCCTCACAGGGGCAAGGGGGGGGATCTCCCCTCATCCAGCTGACCCTGAAGGGGGTGTGAGGCCAACGGGCAAGCAGCTGGTTGCTGCAGCCAGGCTGTGACAAATGGACAGCTGGCTGAAGGGTGTGCTCGGCTGTGCAGGACAGTGGGGCTCCTGCAGGGTTGAAAGAAGCAAGGAAAGAAAGGTCATGAGATTCATCATATTTGGCCTCTGCAAACCTCCACAAGCATGATAGTGGAAAAGAAATGTGCAGGGATGCTCTTGTTCCTGCAACTGACACCACCAAGTGGGGAGAGATCTCCCCCACCTCTAGACAAAGAGAGAGATACCAGGTCAAGAACCACAGGAAGAGACCGACTGACTGCCACGGGAGGTGGGACACAGGCCACTCTCTTCCAGCTACATGCAGCTTTCAGGGGCACACCTTCCTGCAATAACATGAACAAACAGGCAGTTTTATAGAAACACAACACAGGTTTCTATTTTAATGAGAAAATAATTATATACTTGCATTGTAGGCCTCACAGTCACTATAAAACAGAAGCAGGATAACATTTAAGTGGTTAACATACAGAAAGCCAGGTATTGTTGAAACTGGTTGATAAGTCATGACAAAGATGCTGCCTTTTGGTTGCCAAACATGTCAATACTACTCTATTTTCCCTCAGAAATGTCAGTACAGAGCAAGATGAAGCCCAAATCGGCAGCTTTAAAAACAAATTGTTCAGAAAACCTGCACTGTAACCTCAAACCGATTATAATCACAAATGCTAATGCTTAACTATTTTTCAATACACAGTTTCATTAAAACCAGTCTTTGCCACGGGAAAGGATCTGAGCATTTCTTTTTGTGGAGACAAAGTTAACTCTGCAATAGTGCTCTTTTGTTGCATTTGATATAGTCATATATAGATAGATATGTATTACTGCCGTATACTTATAAACACCTAAGCTTGGTAGCATGCAAATGAAATAACAGAGGCAAGTAAACTGCATCTCACTCTTGTTACCACAGCACTAAATGTGCTGCTGACTAAAAGTGTTCATAATTTCTGGAAGAGAAAAACTGCTGGGTGAAAAGTCTGTCTGTCCTGGACTGAAATACTTTTGTTGCAGGGGTTGAAAGGAAATGCTTCTGTAACAGAGAACACAGCATGAAAATATGTCTTTTGATGGGTAATTATTGTCACTGGCTTCCAGTGAGAAAGCCGGAAGGAAAAACAGGCCTACAGACTAAAGAAAATAAAGATGCAAGTTCCTGGGAAGATAGTCCAGGGCTGACCCAGCTATCAGGAGCAAATACTGGGGGAAACTCTCATGACTGCCATTTAACGCAAGACCACCACACCACAGAGGCCATCTGCTATTGTCAGAAACTCCTTGCTCTCTTAAGCTCTCCCCAAAGGCCAGGAATCTTCTTGACACAGGTGTGTGGGGCTCACATCTGCAGCTACGTGACATATGGTCTCACTAGTGCTGCACTGGTGCTGGTGCTTTTTCTACAGCTGCATGGTAACAACCTGCCTTGAGACAGGAATTGCCCTTGATTCACCCTTGATTACCATGCCTGAAAAACAGGTCCACTTCATTAGATACATAACTCCTTCACAGACATGGAACCTCCCCATGGTGCCTCTCCTTGAAATAAGCTCGCTGCCCTCATCACAGTGAACTCTTGGTTCA
>NW_005054385.1:2253744-2259149 GCF_000277835.1 Geospiza fortis
CAGCAGGTTTTCTTCAGTTCAGTAGCACTTACAGGGAACATGGAAAGAACTGAGTCAATGGGTAGATATAAATGTATTTACTACAGTTCCCTGAAAATAAGCCTGAAAATTACAAGTGTCCATGGACAGAAATCACATGCTGGAGGATCTGAAGGGCGGTGGTGGTGAATAATTTGGTTGCAAGCTCTGTGTTTGTTTAAAAAAAGCACCAGAAATATGTTCACAGTATTGGTACTCATTTTAAATGAGCTCACTGTTTCAGGATAAAACAGCACAGCAGGTCATGAAACCAAGGAATGGCTTAGGGAGGACACAGTATTCTGGCTGATGACTTCTTAAAAGATACCTAAATAATAATTGATTATAAAAAAGAAAGAATATTTTTTAGAGAAAAAAGGTTTGATGTCTTTTTTCCCATCACCTCCCGAATTTTTCTGTTTCTAGTCCAGAAATTATGGTTCCCAGTTGTAAAATATTCCTATTGTATTGCTTGGTGATAAGAAAGAGTAAACCCGCAGCCTCTATACTACATACAAATATGAAGCACAAGAATAAATACCACATTTCTTTTCCTAATCGTCAGCTTACAAAACTGGTCAATACTTTGCAATTGTGACTCATGCAAATACCATGTTGGGTCAAATTTTAATATCACAAATACTGCATTAACTCAGTGCCTTATTTTTATATCCCCTTTCGAAAAAAAAAAAATAGCAACTCACCCCTATAGCTGGTAAACAGCTGTGGAGAAAATAATCAGTGCACGCACTGCCATACACTTTGTGGTATGCCAGCCTCATGCACTCCCCCACACACTCCCACACACTCACACACACACACACACATCCACACTAATCCTTCACTGCTGATCCCAAGCCTAAGCAATAACTAAAGGCTCTATGGTTTGCTTGTAGCGCTGAAAACACTGGCTGAACGGCTAAAATAATATTTTCTTCCCTTGTTTGCTCTTCCTTGCTCATTCCTTCCAACTCATTATGCCCTTTAGCTTTTTTGTTGCCTGGAAACGTGAAGACTTCCACAAAGCACTCTACTTCAAAGGCTTTTTAAGTTGTATAAATATAGTTGAAGACATAACTCTCTTTCTTCTTTATTTCATACCTCTTTCTAGGCCAGAGTCTGGCTTAGTTCATTTATTGCCTCATTTAAAAATTAAATGTCCTTTATTTGTATCCCTTTCCCACTACCTTTCTACTTCAAATTATCCATCTTCAAAGATTTTACACATATGCCATTCTTTCCCACCCCACCATCAAAAAATAGTTGTCATCCGCTAAATACAGATTTTCTACTTAGAAACTTTGTTGCGTAAATATGCTCTGAGAACCTGGAGTTCAGGTGATATTGCAAGCATATAGGATCCTAAAGCTAAGGTAATCCATTTGGCTTAGCTCTCATCCCCATCTATTCCACTCCTAAATGGTGATGGCTTGTGTTTGCAACACAAGGATTGTTTGACTGAGTTTGCTGGATTGTACATTTGCAGTAACTGCCTCCCTGTTTGTTTGGTTTTTCTTGTTTTAAACAGATAAATTGCTAGAAAGGGGAGCAGAATTGTGGCTGGATAAGAGTATGCCGAATTAATGCCGACGGTCTTGTGCAGCGGCTGGGGGAGGCGAAGGAACTGCAGGAGGTTCTGACAGGAGCTACCGTGGTCCTGGGGGCAAGCAGGGCTGGCAATTTAGTCAGCGAGAAATACAGGTGTGAGCCCTGGCCGCAGACTCCTCCACGAATGACTTCCTGACACATGCCTGCAGCCTGTCTGGTCCATGGGCGCAGTCACCCTATTGTGCCCACCCCAAGGGCTCCCACCCCCTGCACCCTCTCCATCGCATTATTTCAGAGGGGAGATGGAGGGAAGAAGAAGGGGCTGTTTTCTAGGTGTGTTTTTCCTGTAGTTTTAGGATTGCCAGGAGCTGGATCATTTCTGTGTCTATGTGCACCGAGTCTGTTGTGTATTTAATAAATATTGGACTAAAATGCTGCTGCTTTCATGGTGGGTTTTTGTGTTTGCTTTTTTTTTCTTTCTTCCTTTCTCATTTTTTTGGTTCCGGCATGCCTGGTTGCTGTCTTCACACTGCAGAGTGGTTATTCATCCTCCTCTCGGTTGGCATAAATGCCAGCTTCCCAGCGCAACGCCAGAGCACTCTTCCTGCGGTTCACCCTGGTTGCCTCCAGGACCTGGTCAGGAGAGAAAAGGAAAGCACAGGATGTCACTCAGCTGGCCCTGCCCTCAGGGTGTCCCCCACTGCGCACCCAGGCAGGCAGGGACCAGCCAGGCTGGCCCTCCCACGGGGCTCCAGCGCCACACCCTGTGCAGGAAGGAAGACATGCAATGGAAGCACTTGCTGTGTGAGAGAGGGAAGATGGCACACAGGAGCAAAGCCACACCACAGGAAGACAGAAGACGTAGGAGGTCTCTGGCAGCATCTGGCTCTCTGCAAGGGAGTCCCAGCTGACCTCTACCAGCCCAGCTGCACTTGCCCTGTCCAGATCTTGGTCCTCTCCCCAAGGCCAAGTTTAGTATAGTTTCAAACTAAAACTGCAGGAGCCAGCAAGCACCCTGCAGCTTTGTCCAGAGGCTGCTCTGAAGCTGCACATGAGGCCTGGGAAGCTGACAGCCATCTATTTCAGCACATCACCCTCTCGGGCAGGACTTGGCAGCAGTGCCTGCCCCTGGCCCCTGCCCCGGCCCCTTCTCGTGATCGTGGGGCTGCAGCTACGGCACACTGTGATGAAAGTGAAAAATCCTGGAGTGAAAAATCACTCCACGCACATGCGAAAGGAGATTTACACGAGGAAGGCCTACAAAGCCTGGTACAAGATGAGCCTAATACATTTATATGTATTTCATATACACACATCATACACACGGGTACATGCACACACTGTATCTATTTGTACATATGCACACACACAAACAAATGTAAGAAACAGTTTTGACACGTGTTTTGAGAAAGTCAAAAAGAAAACAAGACTACACCAAAAGGCATTATTGTGATGGATCTGAGGTACTCCTCAGCAAATAATGCATGGCTGTGGGTGTTTTCCACAGAGCAGAATGAGGTATAAAGTGGCCTGGAGCCTTCTTACAGAAGCACATGACAGTGTTATTTTCTGACCAACACTGAATAACAGCTCCATGATGAAACTACAGAGCTGGCAATGTCAATTGTCCTCAGTGCGTTTTAACCATCTCTCCCAAAGAAGAAGCAAGCTTTTGAAGCTTTTTACGTCAGCTCAAAAAAATCCCACAACAAATACATGACTTTTCATTGAAGTGATGCTGGCCATCCCTCATCCCTAATGCTTCCTGCAAGCTGCTCTGCACAATCCCTGACTGCAGAAGAGTAGATGACCTTTTGAGATAGGATGATGGTATTTTATTCTTCTGTGAAGAAAGTCACATGCAGTGAGGACATAAGCCTTGACTAGAACAAAAGTAAATAATTTAAGACTAAAGAAATTCTTCTTCCAGCTTGTGACAAGCTGTGGTTGGAAGAATACATACTGTACTGGCAGTATCAGAAAATCAGCTCTGACTGCCAGCTGAAATTACAGGCCACCATAACTTTGCTTATGGGAACGAGAATGCATTACTGCATTTATGCTAATTGTAACCTCTAGATCTTCATTCAGGAGCTGAAGATAGGACAGAGTTCGCCAGCATTAGTATTTCTTTGCCCTCTTAGTTTCTTTTGACTATGACTCTGAACTAGCCAAAGACCTAAAGACAAAATCTGGCCAACAGAGATGAATTTTAACAAAAACTCCATTTCATTCTCAGCACTGACCGTGGCTACAAAGTTAGTCCAGTTCCACTAGTGGAATTTTTTTCTGAAATTTTGCCCAAAATCATGCTTCCTCTTTTTGCAGAAGAACCATCAGGAGGAGGGACCAGGGCTGAGTGGTTTCTGTTCTTCCTAGCAGAGGGGCAAATGTGCTCACAGGAAAAGGAAAAGGGAGAGGGAGAGGGAGAGGGAGAGGGAGAGGGAGAGGGAGAGGAAGAGGAGAGGAGAGGAGAGGAGACATCACAGTATTTGCTGGACATCACAGTATTTGGAGGGTCTCTGGTGATGGATTGCAACAGTCAGGATGCCTGAACTTTGGGGATTCCCGCTTTGGAACAGTCAGCTTCTATTTGTCTTCAAAGATGGCACTGGGGTTTCTTCCATTTATCCCTGGTCTGCACACCTACCCCACAGTTTGTCAGCTTCTACAAATGCTGCTGGGTCTCCAAGCGAAACTGTATCCAGATTAGTATCAGAGGTACCCTGAGGGCATAGCATGTGGACTTGCACCTTGCAAGAAATCAAGTCTGGCTCAGTATTAACACTAAATGGTACAGCATATAAACTAAAGATCCTTTTGAATAGTTATTCCAGAATTATTCTTCTAATCTATTGTAAAGAGTGTTTGACCTAAAACAACCCTTGTTTTTTACAAGGCTGTGACAGTTTTAGACCCTCTAGAGGAAACAGTGGCATAATTATAGCATCCAACTGGAATGACTGAGTGGGGAATTGGGACTCCTCAATGGAGCATTGAAATCATGACCCAGAAAACTGCTTGCCTAAAAATAGCCAACTATCTCAATTTTAAAATAAATCTGGCCAGTATCAGGGCTGACTCTAGACCCATAATGAGTGCAGCACCCCCAGGCTTTCCACAGCAAGTCAAAAATGCTATGTCAATGCTTCACAAGCACCCTCCTTGACAATGCCCTGCATCAGCTGAGTGGGTGCAGGCAGGGGCAGATTGGTGCTCAGGGTGTCTGTCCTAAGGCAGCCAGGGCCACAACTGCAGGACGATCATGAAGCAGGCGCTTCACTTAAGCTTAGGCTCCTTCAGCTGTGAACTATGTCCTATTGAAAAGGCCACACCAGGGAAAAAAACAATGTTACATAAAATGATTTATTTGGCAGAGGTGATTTGAATACCAGCTGTAGTAGAAGAGGAAGAACTTGGAGAGCAGAAGTAGGTGTGAGGGAAAGACAAAAGATACGCAGGGCTGTAAGAACTGCTCTTCATCTCTCAGCAGAAAATGTCTTTATGGATCTTGTGGTTGCAGCTCAAGATCTCGCTAAGAATTGCAGAAGGTTCTTTCCTTGAAGATTTAAATTTTTTGGGGGGATTTTGGGAAAAAAAAATTGAAACAGCTGCCACTTTTAGGTGGCATATGAATAATTTTTCTATCCATCCTAGAGATGGAGAGTTTCCATCATCATGCTGAGTTTCCCATCATCAGATTTAACAAACCCAGCACACAGCTTACAGCTTTAATAAGTGCTCTCTTACTGACAAGAGTAAGCTATATATATATATATATATATATATATATATATTTTTTAGCCCAAGAAATATATATCACACACACTGAGATAGAG
>NW_005054385.1:2259343-2267442 GCF_000277835.1 Geospiza fortis
ATATATATATATATTCTTTAGCCCAAGTAATATTTATCACAACCACTGAAATAGTGGTGTTATTTTTGAGTAAACATAAAACTGACTGCTATAGAGTACATGACAATTTTTGTTGAACAGTAGTAGCAAAACTGATGTGGAAGCGAAACAGTTTTTCTGAGGTTTAATATTTAACTGATTCTTTCCATCTGAATCTGGAAGAACTAAAAGAAGAAAAGAAAACAGAAAATGCAAAAGTCTGCATGTCTAAAATCTGTGAGTACTATGTGGTAAAGTTGCTGCAGAAAACACATTCATGGAGCACAGTACATAAAGAAATGGAAGCACAAATGCAGGCAAGAGGCTGCCTGCTTCTGCAGATGTGAGTGTTCCTGCTCAGGAATGATAAACGAAATGCTTTAAATGCTGGAACTACCGAGAGAACATCTATTTCTTCTGCATGAAGGTACTTTCTTTACTGTACCCACTTAATGCTGTTTACTGAATACCCGACTGCTAGTAAACACAGTGAGGAGCTGGGTATCTGAGACTAAAATTTCTTTACTTGAAACAAGACAGTGCCAGTATTAAATTGCTGCTTCTCAGTATTAACACAAGAACTGTGTGCCCCCATGCCATTAAATCTAGTATCATCAAATCTAGTTCATCTTTTGTTTAGTAACACAAAAATTTTCAGCAGTAGCCTTTAATGTTGCATAAATCACCTTACTGCAGTTATCTGCTACAGCGTGATTGGTATTATGGAAACTCAAGCTAGTGTCCTGTACATTTGAATGTATGTATAGCTGTAAGGTCAAAAACAGAGGGTTTTGAGGATAAATATATCCTATACAAGGGCATGCACTTAGGTCTCTTTAAACAGCAGTGGGGTGTGCTGCTATTACAGGCTGCAGGAATCTGGGGGAGATGCAACACATCACCCTAATGAAGCAGGATGTAGCTGCTGTGGTAGCTGAACTTCAGCACTTACTGTGCCCTGCTGGGGGGCTATGTTCTGCTTTCCAGAGTGGAGCTGTCAGGATGACTATGTGGATGCCCCTGCTCCCAAGCCAGGGCAAGCACAGCTGGCACAGCTACAATGATTAAAACTGAGCCACCTGCCTGCACCAGAGTGCATTTTGGAAGGCTCTAGTGAACAGGAGACACAGGTCAGCTGTGCCTTGAGTCTTGCTGTTGCTCTGCCTAGCTTCAGCTGAAGATTTCCAGTGAGAATCACATGGTTTCTTCAGTTTGAGGATGGATGCTGGGGAATAGCCAGAGAACATACTTTCACCTGCATGAGGAGTTGCTGTGTCCTACAGTATTTTTTATTTCTAGCCCCTTTCCCATTCATACATACTCTTTTTCAGCTCCTTACTCTGTATCATTACTATAACACAAGATGGACACAAAACTCTTCCCGGCAGAAGACAATGGCCTGGGCCTGTAAAAACTACACTTGAACTTCTGCCTCTCACACAACATTGAACACTCTGATCACTACCTGCTGCTCACAAATCTTGACTTAGACACAATATATTGTGCATATATTATGGAGGAGAAAAGGCACAACCTCTGTTTAAAACCCAGACTCTGAAAGCACACTGCTCTGATACTGATTTAACTATCTATAAATACACAAAGATCAGTCACTGGCTTGTATCAGTGTGATAAAACCTATTCTCAATTATTTAATGAATAGGAAATGGCTTGTCTTTGCTTTACTCTCCAGGTCAGAAAATGTTCACGTACTTGTCTTGAGGTAGCTGATGTGGTCAAATATATTATGGAATAGAAAAAGAAATGGAAGATTCAGGTTTATAAAAAAGTGCTGATGTTGGACAAATGAGTATCAGTCATTACCACAATCTATAAAGAAAATTATAGGCATTTGAAATACACATATTACCAAGCACCTCATTAACAAACATTGCAGAAACAAACATTGTAGTTAGTATCAACTACCTGCTCTAAAAATTACTTACTTTGGTGAAGTCCAGCTTTGGAGGTATAAGGACTGTGCGAATTACTACTTTGCTTAAATACTGAATATCACTGTAAATACCCTTTATTTGGCAGATTTGGGTTTATTCCACCCTGAGACAAACACTGATGCTAAGTTGTGGGACTGTGATCAGTCATCACATCACAACAGACAAGGACAAGGAAAGGTTCACAATATGAAACAGACTGAGGCCATGCACTTGGATCTGACTCTTCCACAGATCAAAGGATGGTGTGCAGTTTTTTTTATATAAAATACTAGAGGTTTTGATAGTATTAAATACATTGTAATCAATGACAAAGGAAAGCCATGCAGCATCTGAAGACACTTGGATCCCATGTGTAGCTTTGCCAGCTAAATAGTAAGAGGGATTAAGGGGGAGTTCTCATTTCTCACCTCAGGAATGCTCTAGTCCCAGGCAACAGCTCCCATCCCTTTAATTACAGCCCCTCCCATGCCAGAAATTGTAACTAGAATCCAAGGGTTAGAAAACCAGCCACAGAAATATTTGCTGATGAGAGATATATAACCAAGTATCACACACACACACACACATATATTTTTTTATATGAAATGTCACCGGCACACACTATGAAAATGACAACTGCAGCAACATGCACTTGGAACCACCATGCAAGAAGAAGCAAAAATAAACAAGCACTTGAAAAGTACCTCAGAAGTAACCTTGCTAGACAGTAATTTACAGGTGTACTGGTAGAAAGGGAAAAGACCAGCATTAGTACATTGAACAAGCATGTTATAACTAGGAAACAAGAACAAACTACAGAAATTCCAAGAACTGGCACATTCCACAGTATAAAACTTCAAGCAACTTAGTGTCATAAAAAAGAAAAAGTAAAAATTAGCCAGTTTGGTGTTATTTTAATGATGTTGCTTGGCCAGTCTCAGTCTTGTTTACCATCAGTGCTTGACCCATTTCCTTGCTGCTGCTTTTTCTCTTTCACTCATCTGCTGAAACCTGTACTGCAACACATCCTCTGGAAGAAACTGCCCCTCTTCCTGAGCAGCACAGCTCTTCCAAGATGTGCTTGATTTGCCCTCTCTTTCTGAAAGGCATAACCCACAAGCCTTGACGACAGAGGCCACGTTGTAGCCACTAAAGCCACTGAAGCCAGACATGAAACAGAAGGTGGTGATGCCCAAAGGAGAGACTACAGAGGGTGAATGCCCTACAAAAACCACCCTCCTGTCTTTTGTTGTGTCTTACACAGGGTGAAAGTGGATCTCTGTACATCAGTACTACTGGTGTGCTCAGCATGAAAGGGAGCTCCCATGGACATGAAACCTTTCCACAAATCTCTCCATTCAGGAGACCATGGCTGCTGTGCCAGGCACCCTGACTGCTTCCAGTACTTGAGGAAGTCCCTAGTTCTCCTCACTCACTTAGGGCAATGCTGAGCCACATTCAGCTCTCAGGACATAATACTCCAAGGAGCAGCTGCCTGTCTGGTTGTCAGTTATGCTCCTTCTCCTGCTGTATTTAATGTATTTTTAAAAATAGTGCAGTGATTGGCTATTTTGTTTCTTTAGTTACAGAAACACTTTTTCCTGAGAACACTGCTCAAATGCTCTCTGCTGACGAATTAAAGCTATTTGGTTTTTAAATAAATAGGTGCTTAGCCTGGACTATAAAATATTCACTCAAACTGACAGTGGTACAAGTGCATCACTTCTTATTAAAATTATGCCATTGACAGGCAAAGGCAATGGCAGAGTTGTTTACCAACGGAGAGTGGAAAAAGCCAGGGAAAAGAAACAAAACACTCCCACTGATCTCAGAAAGTTCTCTCTGGGCTCTGCAGGACACAGACATCTAATAGGATTTTGGGTGGGCAGCAGCAAAAAAAGTCTTGTTTGGCTTTACGCAGTGGGCTTATAGAAGAGGAGAATGACCACGAACCTCAACACTGTGGGACACTGGTATGCACTGGGACTTTTCAAATTCACACAAGTCTTGACAATTCATGCCAGAAAAGGATCTATCCCACAGGTTGTCTCAGTGGCACCAATGCTCTGGCAGTGCATCTTTGGGTTGTCAGTGGCCGGGCAGCTTTAGCAGCAGGGGAGAGCTGAGATGGCACCCAGAGCACACCTCTGTGGTCAGATACTGCCCAGACCACTGACCAGCACTCTGGACAGGACATCACTTCAAACTGTAGCAGAGACCAGGCAACTGTGGCCAGTCCACCTTCCAGGAGCATGTGTGCAGCTCTGCAAGCACTTGAGGAACTGTGCTCAGGTAAATAAATGAGCAGCACCTAAGATTCCAGCCACAAGCTACCACTTCACAGGCTGGGCAGGTCACCTTCACTCTTCACCAGGGCAGAGGAAGAGCACAGGGTGAGTACAAGCTGAGTGCCATCCCATCAGCAGAGCAGCTGCTCTGAAGTTTGCAGCCACCAGGCCAATGGTCTCAGTGTGAGACTCCAGGGCTGGTTTGCACAGAGGGCGTTTTATACCCAACTCTTTTTAATGTTCCTTTCAGCTTCTGTAAAGGTCATGACTGCTGCCCTGCAAGCCTCTGAGCACCTTCAGGGGCAGATGCTCTGGGGAGATGCCAGGAAACAGCACCCACCAGAGCAGGTGGGACCACTCTGTTTCACTGGGTGCTTTGGGGAGGGAGAGAAACCAGAGTGGCTCCTTCCTAAGATGTTGCCCCAAGATGCCACTGCCAGAACAAGACATGCTCCTGTGCACAAGCTGGTTTTCTATTTGCTGTAGAAGTCTGATGGATAATGGAACCTTGTTCTTCAGTGGCCTCAGTAGAATAAGGGACCAGAAATTTGGGTGTGCACTGGAAACAAATCTATCTGCATTTTTAGTTAGCCAACAGGAGTGCAACAGGACCCCTCCATATTGCATTCCTTCTGATTTTTACTGCCTTTTGTAACTGTGCAATATCCGCAAGCAACTAAAAGCTGCCACACTAGTGCAGTACTTGTGTTACAAAACTTCACTTACATCTAATAAGAACCCGCCTTTAGTGAACATTACTAGAAAGCAGTTTGTTGGAGTGTCCTTGGCAGTAGGGTCATTGTTCAGACATCTTTGGGAAATGTCTGGAGGACTTTGGCTGCTTCAGCAAACACTGACTCTGACACTGAACTTGTATCTTACTATCTTCTGCACTCATTGCACAGTAATAATGACTCTGAATAAGAAACAGCTCATGCTCTCTTAGGAAAAAGAGATTTTCCCGAATTTTGATACTTCAGTTAAAAAATCTGTAGCTCTTCTTATTGGTGTCTCTAATAAAGACTACCTTAATTCAGAAACACCTTAATTCAGATGAACTCTACTACTGCTTGTGTGGAAGAAAGACAACAAATCCAGCAACAACACGCCAGCTGTTGAAGGATCCAAGTTAACTCCCAGTCTAGTTCCACAACTGCTGGTTTCTGGGGAAATTATCAACTTACAGTGAAGACTGAGCACACTTGGATTGGATTTTGGGGGTGGGGGGGGGCAGTCTACAAACATAGGTGTGAATACATGCTTGATCCACAAATTTCAATACACCACTGAAATAAACCATTGGAGGGTCCTGGTGATGTGTGAATTAACAGAATCTGCCAATTACAGGGCAGCTACACACTGCTCTTATTATTAGTTAACATAATTACCGAAAATTAAACGTAATATGAGTTGCCTTTAATATTTGCAGTGACACACTTCCTCTTCACTGGCCTGCATCCTGCTGTTTTGAACACCTGCCCCTTGCAATGTGTTAAAATCCTTACCCACTTTGCAAGGTGATCTGATCAGATTCAGGTGAAATGACCTTTTTCAGTGTCTGTTGGTTCTTGCAAGTCATGGTTTCTATCACAGAGCATAAAGGGAGAAGGAGAACTGCGCTTACCGCACTGTCATCCATCCTTTCTCGTCTCTTGGTTTTGTGTGTTTCATAATCCTCCATCAGGGTCTGCATCAGGTTCTTGGGTCGCTGGGCTCCTGCAGACTCCTCGGGTGGAGGGTCCAACTGTGAGGCAGGGCCTTCTGCGGTGGGGGATGGAGGAGGCTTGATCTTCTCTATCTTCCCTGCAATGACATGAAAAAGAATGACCCCTTCTAAGCTGAGGACTCACAAATTGTTTACCAAAGATGACAGCTGGAGAAGCATTTCCAGCAGATTTTGAATGAGGAAACAGTTTGGAATGAAGTCTGTGAAACAATCTGGTAAATCAGGATGGTCATAGACTTTAAAAAAAATTCTCCCTCTTCCTGTAACCCACTACAAAAAAATCGCTACAAAATCTTTTTACAAAACCACCGTTTACAAAAGTACCTGCTTGAAATACCTGTTTCCTCCTACAGGATACATTTCTGTGATTTGGAAATGTTTGTAAGATTCTGGAAAACCACAAGACGATTTTTTTCTTGCTCAGCCAGTGCAACACAGGGACCATGCACGAGACATCCAAAGAAGGCATCTTGTTAAACACAGCTACCTTCTCTTTTTCCAGTGCTTTTTATCTGCTTTGTAAGCAAGAAAGGCTTTGGGTCGATCCTCAGTGCTGCTCTTCCCTGCAGCAGTTTCCTGCAGGTTGCAAAGAGTGCTCCTGTGGCAGAGGAGGATCAGGTCTCTGTCCTATAAACTCTTGGTTCAGATAGTGCCTTTGAGTTCCCTCCGGGTTGAAGGAAAGCCAAAGAGAACTCGTTTTGCTCTCTGGCTGAGTCCATTGCATCCCATGGAAGGTCACTGTTTTGAGCACAGTGACCCCAAAGGCAGGTAAAAGGCACTCCAGGACAAGCCTGTAAGCTGCAGAAGGACTCACGGGTGGACAACCCATACTTCTTTGGGAAGGACAGCCTGCCTTTCTCATCACCAGGTGCTGACTTAGGGTGAACCACCCACCATGTCCTTCTGGGAAGAATGAGGATGACAGTGGCAGGTCATGGGGGTTCTCAGCTGTGACAGGAGAAAGAAATGCTGAACGAAAATCATGTTTCCTTTTCCATCAACTCTTTGAAATAAGACACTTCAATGAATGTAAAAAAATACCATGAAAAGAGAAAAATACCCATTGCAAACCCCCTAAAAATAAGTGAAATAATCAGAAGGATCATGCTGATTTCTAGGAAACTTGTTGATAAAACAAATGAAAACCCTAGCTGGTCCTTCAAAAAGCGTCATGACAGTTGCAGCCACTAGAGAGCAGCCTTGAAATCTCCTGTAAAAATCAACACGATTTATTCTTGAAAGTAGAAATGAGCCAACACTCCAAAGGTATTTTACAAGAACTTCTCCTGCCAGGGTTTTCCATTTCTGATCAGTGTTGAAAACCCAGCATGATTAGTTTCTCATTAATTTGAGCTTAATTTTAGCTTAATTTAAGCAGGGCAGTGATGAGGATGGGAATCCATCCTCTTTATAACACCCTACCAGAGACTGAAGGGAGAACTTCTATGAGCACAGGCTCTTCTCAGGGTTGCATCAAAACTTGCTCCACAGATAAAGAGGAGTTGTGCTGCCAAAGCAGAGACCAACAGTAGGTCCTGAGCTGGCCAGCTGCACCCATGTGTGACAGCTTAGACTGATCAGCAGGAGAGACTTGAAACTACTGATACCCTGCCAGTTAGGCCCATTGGGTAAAAAAGTGTGGTGAAAATGAAAGGCCTGATTAAGCGTCAGATATCTTGCTGATTAAGGACTTCATCCTTACACTAGTAATTGCCTTGGATGGATGTACATAACAGGGGAAGAATGAGGCTTCTCAGATGTCTGACCAACTTGTACCTTCTCCAGGGATACACACATCACAGAATGCTCAAATCTACAAACAAGCCTAATGGCTGAAAAGAGATCCTTTCATTCCCCTTCGCCTGGAAAACAAAGCAAATTGTAGGTTTTGGGGATTTCCATTTAAGAAAGGGGATATCTTCATGCAGGACTGTTTGCCCTGGATGCAAGGCCCATCAATTTCCATTATCACAGATGAGAAAAACATTAATGTTGGAAGAGACCTTCAAGAAATCATTGACCACATATATTATACATATCTGTATTTATATGAAAGCTACAGCATCCCAAATCTACAAACACACATTTACTTAGAGATTTTGCTGAAAGATGCTGTTGAAATTTTTTTAAGAC
>NW_005054385.1:2267560-2269683 GCF_000277835.1 Geospiza fortis
ACCACTCCAGGTGAGACGTGGGCTTCTCTGCTCTTCTTGAGCACCAGGTGAACAATGCAAATATGCAAAACCACAAACAAGCAAACAGTAAATAAAGTGTGTCTCAAAGATTCTCTCACTTCATAGACATCCTCCACTAGGGAGGGAGTAAGAAAGCAAAGGGCAAATGAACTGGGTTGGTATGTTGTTAAGACACTCCTGGAAGTATTCTGGGGATGACTGATGAGCACTCCAGAGAAATCCCTGGAGAAAATTATTAACTTTCTTTTTTTCATACTAGTGCCTATAAAGAGGTAAGGAAACAGCATCTTCCATGAACATTTCTACTCTAGCCTTTCTCATAATTCTGATTTTAAGAGGGAGTTCATACATATGTATTATATCTGATCCTCATTCTGTACATGCATACAAGGCATTAAAAATTTTGCAACGACCACGAAATATCTTGCCTGAAGTTTCTGCTCCTCTTCCTACTACACAAAAAGTATCTTCAGGCTATGGCTGGACCTGAGAAGCTTCCTAAACATAGGTCTTTATTAGAGAAAAACTGAAGTGGAAAATGGTTTTGAAGCTGAAGTGGCTTCTCTGACAGAGGCTTAAGCTCCACAGCTGCCACTCAGGGTGAGAAAGTAGAGAGAAGAAAGAAAAGAACAGCACATACACATCCCTCACAGTTACTGACAATTTAGAGGTATCTGAGTGCTTGTGTGTCTAAGCTGCAACTTCCCCACTAAGCTTACAACACCCACTGAAGTTCTCTCATTTAGTTCATCAGCTGATGGCAACAGAAGATGGGCACGGGAGGCAGTTCTCCTTGATGCTTGTGCAAGTGTTCGAGTGCCTGCACACAAGCACAATGCGCCTTATGCCTCACCTGGCAATACTTTAGGGACAAGCACCAAAAAGGCAGGTATGGCAGCTTCCCAAAGTACCTCTCAGGCATGGTTTCTCTGCTAGGTACTCCCCATCTCTCATCCTGAGACAGTAGATATTGACAAAGGGTGTGGCTCCAGATGAAAAGCCTTCACGGAACCAAGACCTCCCCTGTAATGATTCTCACACCTCCTTTTGAGGAACAGGACTACTCAGAGCCAGGCACTACAGGAACTTAGATACAAGTCCTGCATAGTCAAAGCTACTTCTAATAAAAGGAATAACAAAAACCATGGGAATTACATCACCATGCTTATGCTGGATTCATTTCATGTCACACACTCATCATCCTGCTCAAATAAACTATCAGACAGCCCCTCTCCTCTGCCCAGGAGAGATGCTGTACCACCTGTATGTTGTTGGAAGAAACCACTGTCTTGCTGTGCAGCTGCTCACACCATGTCAAGTGCAGCAGGAGCTCCAGCAAAACAACACAGGAGACATTCAGTTTTAAATAGTGCTCCAGAAATATTTTGAGATCCATGGTGACTATCCATACGGCAATACTCTGGCACTTTGGTCTTTCTTGAGTCTCCTCATTCAGGAAACCCAACTTTTCTGGGAAAAATTCACCCAGGTTCTTCACCTTTCCAGGAGTGCCCTGGAGAAGAGTGTACACATTCCACTGAAATTACTCAGCATCTCAATTCAGTGGTCTGAGATGGGTTAAAAAGTTGTTTCAAAGCATCAACAAACAATTTTAAAGGATAATTGTTAGCAGTACAGAAGTGTATTACTAAGAGACCTTTTGGATTGTGCTGAGTGATTGGCAGACAAACTGAGTATTACCATCAGTTCTATGAAGCTGCATGTCAGGGTGAGTAAAGCCAGACTGTTTGCTATCTAAAGTAATTAGCAGTTACTGCACATATACACCTACATGAACGGTATCAATCTGCCACACTTCAGTTAAATTACACTACAGTTCACTGCAGTCCCTTTTCATGGTTTGTCTTTCTGTTACCTATGTCAGTATCCACTCGGTTCAAAGTAGAGAAGGGAAGCAGCAGTAATAAGTAGACAGGGAACACCAGGAGTCCTAAAAAAGCTACTCTGCCCAGACCACCACCTAAATACAGCTTGATTTTTAGGCCATTGCTAATTAACTTTATTATTATGCCTTCTCAAAACAGTAAGTAGGCACTTCCACACTTAAGGATTAGAAACAGATTTTTCAAATTTATACTCGA
>NW_005054385.1:2269693-2282180 GCF_000277835.1 Geospiza fortis
AGGTATCCTGATGTTAGTGCCAGTTCTTTCTTTGGAAAAGGCAATTTGCTGACAAAAATACCTCTGTTTCTTTATTATTACCATCAGTAGTAGAACTGCTATTATTTTTCTTTGTGAAACTAGATATACATACTACAGTACCAGACATATTTTACAGCATATTCCTTACTGGTCCCAGCAGAAGTAGGTTTTCTTTTCTGATCCGTATGTCACCTCTGCTCTGTCCATCCTAACAGCCTGATGTTTGTGCCTCTGCTAAATTATATTTTGCCTTTTTTCACAAATATTGAAAAGATCCTGTAACTATTAAAAGGGAAGTTGCTGCAGTCTCGCAAGAGATTACATGGTATTCCTCCACCCTATTTCTAAGGATGCCTGCAGATGTTAACAGCAATACAGCTGGCTGAAGGGACAGCAAGGAGGAGATGAACTTTATGAGAGGTGAGGTTTATACACCTTCCAATGCTAAGGGTCCTGCAGCTGAGAGCTATGCTGAGCACATCTGCTGTACAGCAAGCACTAAAAGTAGAAGAACCAAGAAGAATTTTGCCAATATTCTTTGTGGGTTTTTTGATCAATGATAGTCTTAAACACTGACACATATTCATCTTTTCCTAGAAATTATTTCTTTGCCCTGTCATCGGCTGCAAATTGCAGTAGCTTGAGTCATTGGCTAAGAGATCCCAATTTTCTTTCTTGAACATATGGCAGTTGGACATTTAAAGGAAACTGTCTGGAATGATTCATTATAAACAGAAGTTTATAATTTTCTCTAGAATGTAAATTACAAAAAACATTTTTACAGACACAAAGTAAATGCCTTGTTGTGTAGAGAAAGCAGAAGTACATTGTTTTCCCAGAAGCTCTGTTAAAACAAGCATTAGCGTCATCAGCCCATCCAACATCAATTCTGAGTGAAATACAATCATTATCTACCCCATTTTGAGCACTTTCACTACAGATGATGCTGTTTTTGAACACAGTCATGAGCACACCTTTATGAAACAAGTCCTCTTAACTGACGTCTGTAGTGCCCTTTATCTCATGTCTTGTCAGATATTTCTCAGAACACCTCAGATTAGACAGGATCCTTATAGAAAATGCTATACTAGGAGTTATAACAATAGCACTTCAAAGAAAAGACTGGTATTTGCTACATTTTTTTCAAAAATACATGTTAAGATCATTCTCTTTGCAGAAGAAACTAAACTAAGTATTCTCTATTTATGTGCTCCATAAAACTCCAAGTTCACAATCATACTGAATAATGGGCTAAATCTACTTCTGATTCAAACTTACCATGACTTTCAAAAGAAAATTACTACCACTGGCTTGTATTTACACCAGTGGAAATAAAGACAGCATTTAAGTACTTTTGGTAGATGAATACTTTTTCACAATGACCACTGTTAACAAACCCTACAGGCACTTGCAAAGCATATGCAGGTATATGCTTAATAAAAACCACTACACAGAAATAAGCTTGGTGTGTGTTTCTGGTTTTTTTTTTTTATGTATTTTTTTCTGTATTATATTTAGAAGGCATCAGTGTTTGACATTATTTCTTGAGAAAGGGAATGGGGAGACAGATATCTGTAACTGCTGTGAATGTCAGAAAAAGAACACAGAAACTGATCGGTCAAGAGGACTTCCACTGAATCTATTGAACAATTTGTTTGTGTTGCTTGTTTAATTCAGTAGTGAGTAACACCAGCTAAAATACATGGTAACTCATAGCTCTGGATATAATTTTACAAGACAAAGCTCATAAGGACCAAGACCTCAAAACAGAAAGCAAAACACACAGAAAAAGATATCTAATTCATATCCCAAAATCTGCACATCTCCACTTATTCTGCACTTCCCTAATGGCGTGCAAGAGAACAGGAAACCTATTAAGGACAATCTTGGATGTTTGTCTTTCAAACAGCCACACAGCTGTAAAAACTGCTGCTGTGCTTCCTTGAGATGATCCTAAATTTCACTGGGTGGTCTGAGCAGCACAGTGATGGACATGTCACTCTACCATGTAGCAGTGGGTGAATACAGAATGGGATTTAGTAAGGATGATCAGCATCTCTGCACTGTATTTGTGAAAACCAGGAACCTTCCACAGGTCTGCTCACAGCCAGAAAATTAAGCTGTCCCATGCAGTTTCAAGGCAGATGAAATCATCTGCCCTCCCACCCCCTGCAAAACAATATTTTCATTAAAAAATTACTTAAAACTAAACCATACCTGACCCTTCAGTCATGTTTCACTTCTGCTCTGACACTTTGAGCTCTTACCTGGTGCAGTTTTGTAAGACACAGTTCTGGTGGGCATGGGTGGTGCACTCTTTGTAACCGGGCTTGGTGCCATTTGCAAACCCTGCCGCTGCCTCTTCAGCTCCTCTTCTCGTTCCTGGGCAGCTCTGATCTCTTCTTCTATCATGGACAAAGTCCGCTGTTTCCTCGACCGTAACTTGAAAGGGCCCACAGTCACTTCAGGCTCCTGTGTGGCCAGGATGGAGGCAGTGCTCCGAAGCTCTGCTGCCTCTGAATACTTGCTGAAGTAGCTGACTTCATGCCTGTTTTCTTCCACAAGGAATGGCTGGCTGGCTGAGTACATGGGCGACTGCTGCAAACTCTTCCCTTCCCTGAGTCCTGAGTCTTCCTCTTTTGAAGTCTTTGGTATGGTGTCCCTTTTCTCTTGAACTGGTGAAGACACCTGGGGTGGCTCAAACGTTGGGTTCTGATGCTCCTTGGAGGCTGGAGCTGGCCTGGTGCTGGCTGGCTGCTCTTTGGCTGAGACCTCTTTCTCTGATGGGATCCCTTCTTCCTTCGGGTTTCCTTTCTCCACCTGCTCAGCTATGGCTTGTTGGATGGCGTTTTGAACCAGCAGGCCAGCGTGGTAGTCCAGCTGGTCGTCCATCAGCATGGAGTCTGCCAAGGCAGAGGAGGGCGAATCACAGCCTGGGTCACTGAAAGACTTGGAGATGCCTTCAGCCCTGCACTCTGCTGGAGTTTCAGCCTGCGGGGTCTGCGGCAGAGAGAAATCCGCTAGAGAGCTCTCCTGCAGGGCGCTCATGGTCTCATTGGAGGCACCGCTGTCACTTACGTTATCCATGCTGAAGTCATTGGAAAGGGTCTCCAAGACAGTGGTATCCTGAGACCTGACAGACAGGTCATCCAAACCGGAGTCAAGCTCCTCTGGCGGCGAAGAGGCACTGCCTGATTTTGGGAAGTGATCTAGAACTCCCTGTCCATCATCCTTCACCATTGTGAAGACCGCCCTTGCACTCATGAATTCTCCATCCTCTGCCCACAGTTTTGAGGTTGGTCCAGCTCTGGGGCTATCACTGCAAGGTAAGTCTCTTGCTGGGTCAGTTGTGGTATTCTGAGTGCTTTTGTCATCTTCTGAGCTACAGGAGACTTTCTGTGCTTTGACGACTGTGGCGTTGTTACCCTCAAGCTGTCCAGCTTGCCCGCACACTGAAACGGGTCTCGTCACGGATGACATTGGCCTGTCCACATATGGAGAATTGAGGCTTTTGTAGAAGGGTTTGACAGAGAACATTTTGGGTGTTACTGACCGCCTTGGTGGGGCCTGACCCTGAGATGGACCTGAATTCTCCATCAGCTGGAACTGCTTCCTGGCAGCCGAGAAGTCAATTTGCTCTGTGACAATATCTTCTTTCTTGATATTGACTGGCTCTGGGGATACAAAGGAGCAGCTGACCTGTTTGGGGGATGTTGGTGCTGTACCTTGCTGCTGCTGCTGCCTCTCCTTGCGCTCCTTGTACTTCTTGTGAGACTCCAGATGCTCTTCATCCAGCTGATCTTCCAGGGGCTTCTCCTGAGGAGGGTTCCACCATTTGGCAGCAATGTTGGGGTTCTTCTTGACAGCCTGGCTTTTAATGAGTTCCCTTCTTTCTTTTTCAAGTTCCATCATTTCCTCTGATGGTCTCACTTTGCGGACTCTGTATTTTTCCTTCTCTTCCTCATCTTCAAAGAGCTTTGAGGGCTTTTTCTCTTCGTGGAAGGCTCGCAGTTCAAACTTTGCCTCTTTCTTAAGGGTTGTAAGAGTTGTCTCTCCATCTTTAGAGGATCTTCTAGAACTGTTTGAAGAAGTGGGACTTCCTGGTACCTTCAGACTCTCCCTAGTGTCTTCTTTCAGACCACCCAAGGAATGGCCATTGGATTTCAGGTTCTCATCTGTTATATTAGCTTCACATGTCTCAATCTCCAAGGATACCTGCTTGTCTGCTACATTTTCTTCCCTTTCACTAGATACTGACTCTTTATTGACATTAGCAGATGCTCCTGAACCATCCATAACAGAGACTGCACTTGGTTCAGGAGAGGATGTCCCATTAAATGTATTGTCTGCAGCAGAATCGCAACAATTTGCCTCCAGCACTTCATCTAGGTATCTGATCTCTTTAGCAACTTCACTGTCCAGAGATTCATGCCTGTCCCTAAGCCCATTTCGGCTGGAAGCAGGTGAAAAGAAGTGGGTTGGATTGTCTGTGGGATGTGGTGAAGCCACCGTGGTGATGCTTTTATGTTCAGAAACTGGAACTTCAATTTCCATTTTCTCTTCCTTTGTAGCAAGCACAGTAGATGGCTCCAAGAAATTGGCACAGTTTTGGTCTCTGTTTTTTCTTAACCTGATGTCATCCTCAGGGATTCTGGAAGATTTCTAAAATAAAAGAGAGAAAAATTATGAAGTCTTAAAATATGAACACCTAATTTTTTGCAGAGCAAACACCATCTGGAAAACAAATCCTAGCACTTCTTAAAATTGAGATTAAAGCATTCCCTCGGAGCATGGGAAAGCAAGGCAAGCCATTAACACAAAAAGTAGGAAGTTACCTTACCATATGCTGGAAAAGGTACTAAAACAACAACAAACTTTCATTTAAGAATCTCCCACTTGCTTACCATTCTCACTTTGTCATTATTTCATGCCTGTGTCTTGGTCTGTGACTAGGAATAAACTTTGAATTTCTAAGTTAACAGTAACTCGGCAAATCAAAGATTTGCACATGCAGTACACAACACCAATCATCTTGGTACTCCAAAAATGCTTTCCACACCTAAAGGAAATCTCATCATGCTTCTACTGATGAAAAGTATTACTGCCTGTGCTTTACAGAAACAGATACTAATATGCTGAAAGAGATGGTGACTCACACCCAGTTAGGAAAAACGATGTGGCAATGGTAGGGAATGTTCAATTCTCAATGCTCAATCCTGGTCATCAAACATGGAGTAGAATTACAGGGTGCTGGAAAGACATGGGGTCTTCCTCCGTCCCACATGGAAACCTACACACAATTGCACTTGGGAGACAGGAAGCATCTGTAACTCCCATAGCATGAAGAACACCACAAAAAGCACGACAGGGACCACAGCCATGGTATTCTCTCTCCCACTTCTTTGATCTGTAGTGCAGATCTACGGGATTCATGGTTGTCCCTGATGTGTAGCCTCTGATCACAAGGAGGTTATTGACATAAATACTATTTATACTCATATATAAGCAAATTTTACTGGTCAAGCAGCCTAATGAACTTACTGAAGGAACTTCTGATTAAGTTGGTAACACATCAATTAACTACTCAATAATTCTGTACTGCTAAAAGGCAAAACCAATCCACAATACCAAAACCAAAGAGGGCATTTTAAACATGGTTCTTCAAAAAGCACTTGCTAACTTCCTAAATTATGAAAACCAAAAGTGATACATTATTCCCTTTGACTCAACTTTTAAAACAGAAAGGTGGTATCTGAGCTCTCTGTTCTGCTTTTCACATGTGTTTCTATATGTAAGGCGTTGACTTTGAAAGCAAATGGGATTGATCAAACCCCATGAACTCAGTAGCCACCAACAAGAGCACCGCTGTCTGGTAGTCACCCCTGCCTTGCTGTCCCTTATGCAGCATGCTATTAACACACACCACAGCAGAAGATGATGAACAAGAGCACAATGGCACTTACCAGTGACCTGAACAATCACATTGCTGCTGGATTTATACTGGCAGCCAAATGCATTTGACATACCTTAAGGAATTACAGTCAGTCACCCAGAAGAGCTCTTTCTAAAAACACTCTGAAAAGCTTTCTGTCTAATTACATAGTTGTACACAGTTGAAGACAATGCTGGCTTCAGCCATTAGATACTTTCTTCCTAACCGTGCTTAAACACTGGGAAAAAAAATCTTTAAAAACAAATAACTTGCTTTTGTCTACATATTTTACTTTACAAACTTCACACTGGTTTTACTTGCTTTACTTCTTCACTTTCTGTTGAACTTAGAAATATTCCAGCTGAAGTTCATAGCAGTTCTTTTCTTAAAGCATATTGTATTTTTTATCATTTAAATATCTAAATGTGGCCAGTTTCTTCTTTAGTCCCCTTTAGAATGATATATTCAAGAAATCAGATGCTCTGCAAAAAAATACAAAGTATAAAAATGCTTACTTTGTACAGTAGGCACAGATGGAATGAAAGAATCATAGATAAAGGCTTCTTTTAATATGAAAGGGTATTGCTCTTGATTTGCTGGCAGAGCTCCATGTACACAACAGGTACTCAGGTGACAGGATTTAAGACTGCAATACCTTTTTGATATTTGGCATTACATCTTCCCTGCTTGAGTTGCTGGTGCAAAAATGAGTATGGTGGCCCCTAGAGCAGTCTGTGCAAAGTCCAGGACTGACAGCTGTCCCCTTTCACACAAACCATGGGTATGAAATTATGCTCCCACTAATATTTGCTTATAATCTGATAGATCAAAGCCACTAGTGACATTGGTAGCTAACTACATCCTCTGCAGCTTCAAAACCTTATCCTGAATGGACAGAAAATCAGTTAATGAAGAAGATGTGCTCTCCTGCCCGTGAAATACATCTCCTTGCAGAGCTGAAGGAGCTCTTGCTCCTGTGCCTCTTGTACCTGCACACCGGAGCTGGAAATATACCTAATTGTTCCAGAGACTGCATTCACTAAAGCATGTCTGCTTCCACCACTGCTCTGTGTGAACCACTCCACTTCACATCACATTTGGATATTCAAGTTCGCTAAGAGAACCACAGGTGCAGTTTTTTGCCTAAACCTCTTATCAAGTAAGAGCCCACCCTCTCACGACAGCTGCAATCCATAACTCACAATTAAGGCACATGCATGTAACAGCCTAATCACGGCGTGCGCTTGTGACAGCATGTAATTCTGGAAGTGCATGTGTCTATGCAATTAGTGTGGGACATGTAATTATGTAGCAAAACAGACAATTATGCAGTAAAACCTACGAGAAAACACTGCTTCTTATTGGAGGAGCCTTTCTGGCTAGGACTCCACGCACGGCAGAGGAGCCAGTGAGGATTGCTAGGAGAGGAAAAAAAATACATTCAAAGGAACCACCCATTTATTTTCCTCAAAACATTCTGCCAGAAACTGGGGACAACTTTGTGAGGTTGTAGCAATGAAAATTATGCTGCAGACACTCCTGCAAGGAGCAGAAATAATCTACAGATGAATTACTTGAAGAAGAGAACTGATATAGCTATGGACAGAAGCAGATGGCAAAACAAAGCTTTTCAAGACAGTCCAGGCCACAGCACCTGCCCAGGTCAACTCAATGGGTGCAGGAAATGGCACATGTTGGGGTGAGCCACCATGGGGGGGAGGAGGTTTGGAGGAGGGGGGCAGTGGGATACACACAGACCCCCATGCCTCAGCTGTTTGGTGGAAGGAGGCAAGCTTTCCAGAGGGCTGCTTTTTCTCCTCCTTGATAAGCCTGCACCAGCAGCTTTGTATTTGCCACCTACAGGGAGAAGGCTTTTCAAAGCCTGCACCATTACAAAGATCTGTGAATGGGAAAAGGTCTGCATTCAAACCTAATTGTAGTCAGTCATAAGGCATTCACAGTGATGCCCTTAAACTACTCATCTAGACCCAGATTTTCCAGAAGTTGCTACTACATTTACACTGTCTCTGAATGTGTGTTCATTTCTGTCTAAGTCAAGATGCAACAGGGCAATTAGTGTCACTTCTACAACGCTGCTGCACTTTAGTAAACTGTAGTTATTAGCAGCTTAGAAAATTATTAGCATATTTTCTCTTTGGCTGAATTTTCATCTACAAAAGTGCAAGTGTTTGGGCAATCAGCTCTTTTAGAAGGAATAAAATGTGGGTGTGCTACTAGCAGGACCCAACAAACGTGCTGCCAGTGCCTTCCTTTGTTTGATGCAACAAAAAATGCCTACAGAAACAAGTGGGAGGAAATCCTTCTGAGTCAGATCAACATTCTTCTGAAGCATCAGTGGCAGTGGTGGGAAGGGAGAGGAAAGGATTAAACAACTAAGAAGTTTCAGGGTTTAAGCAAATCTGGAAGTTTCCTCATTGTGGGCTTTTACAATCACTCCAGTCAAGTTTCAAGATGGCTTTTGATGCTGTTGGTTCCTGGCTTTGTTAGCACTGTCAACCTTCCATTTCTTTGGCTTTCATATTCTTTTGTAGATGTCCTGTACTTCATTTGCTCCTCCTCCCCCTGCTTCAGCACTGAGCCAGTGTTTTGTTCAACCCTTTCCACTCTTCTCTTCAATCTGACTATCAGGCCCACCATACACCAAGCAGTTTTAGTAGTAAAACCTCATTTGCAGATGGTTTACTGGCTAATCCATACCATCCTTGCTGATCTCAGTCATCTTCTCCCTCTTCACCTACTGTCTTGGCCTGCCTCTCTGATTGTCTTATTTGCAATTAAGAAGGAAGCAAATGATGGATTTGTTAGGAGATTGACTCTGGCAAACCTTCAAGGGAGCAGCTGCTTTCATTCACCTCACCCTTTAGAAGAACACAGTCACCACCTGCATAACAGATGGAACCAATCCCAAACACTGCAAACACACAGAAGTCAGCTGAACCTCTGTGGTTCCAGACAGACACCCTGTCCAGAGATGAAACTCCTAGCTAGCAGAGGTATTGCCCCATGCTTGCTAGTGACAGGAAGTCTTTGCAGAACTCATTTTCTTTAGGACTTGAAGTGTTGCAGTTCATAATGAACCAGAAAAGGTAAAGCTGTAAAAGGTGATAGCATCTATCCCTCACAGCCCATGTTCCCTACCACACAACAGGTGCTCAGACAGGTGCCACCATCCAGGTGGGAATGGCAGCCCAAACCACTGTGACAGCTCCTGTCTCACAATGGCTCCTGCACTCCCTCCCTCCCTTCCTCAGCAGGGTCTCAGGGGGCAGCTGCCACCCCATCTAAGTCCAAAAATGTGGCGAACCTCCCTTGGCACTGGAGGAAGAAGAATGTGACAGTGGGAGCCTTTGCACAAAGCAGTCTAAAGAAATGGGCCAAACATCTGTGTTTTAGAAACTACCAATTTGAGTGAGCTAAGAGAAAGCAGTAGCAGGAAAAAAAAAAGTTCAAAAAGATCCTAGAAATGGAGGAGAGAAGGGGTGAAGATGATGATGTGGAACTCAAGGAAAAAAAGGATTTCTACTCACATTACTTACAGAAACTATACATTTTGATTTAAAAAAACCAAATCAAAACACAAAAAAATCCCAAATCCAAACCCAAAGTGTTGTCTTCTTGCTTCCATGCAAACAGGCCTTCCTTTTTCATACAGTATTTTATACTGACATCTAAAGGTTTTTTAACTACTAAGGGAAATGTTGCACAAAAAATTTAGAAGTTTTCTCTTAATAAAATAAAATTCAAGTTTCAGGAAAAAAAAAACCAATCCAACAAAACCCCTCAAATCCTGTTGCCAGATTTTGAATTTAAGACATGTCAGGCACATGCTGACACTACTTTGAATAGTTCCATTCACAATCCTACTTGCACCCAAAAAGCAAAACCTGGCCTGTTCCTCTCACAGTGCATTATACACTTCATTTCAGTGTCTTCAATACAAAGACCGGAACAATATCTTCTTTCTAAAATGTTTTAGTGTTGAGTGTCACAGTGACATTCTTTGCAAGCAGCTCTCCACGCTCTTCTGTGACTTTTCTGAGGCAGCCAGACAGTACAATATTTTCTTTGTGAAACGCTGGTTTGTCTCCTAAACACTTTAGAAAATCACAAGAGTACATTCAAATGCAACAAAAATCAATGCAACTTCGTATTGCCTCCTCCTAGGAACCAGTCAGGGGCTCTTTTGGACTACAGACAGTGATAAGTGATGTGGGGATACAGTGCCAAACAAAGTGCTTATTTTGAGAGCTTGCTGTGTGACTTTTTTAGGTGGTTTTCCTATTTCCTTTCTTCATGTTTTAGCAGAGAAGTTGTGATTGCATTCATTGAGAAAACATGTGAAAGGCTTTGCAATATTCTTTTGGAAATGTCCATCTGAGTCACAGGCTTCAGCTTCCCCATGTGATACACTATAAAGCTCTTTTATCAAATCAAACTCCAATCTTCTTTTGCTGCTGTAATAAATTAAAGAGGGATAAAAATGGCCCAAGAATTATCACTACTTTAACGATAAACATATATTGTATGACAGGATATTTTTATGATGATGACACAGTCACTTGATACTGTATTTTTCCATATGTGCCTCTGTAGCTCCAGTATTTTTTTGTGCCCTCAATAGCAAATAGGTGAATTTTTTTCCTGGGTAAGTCAGGATCCAAATTTGTAATTAACCTTAGTATTTCCTACTAATGCCAGGGTACATAAATTGAAGAGGTACTCTACTGGTAAGAAACCAGGTGATCTTGTATGCCAGTTATTTTCTCTTGATTCCTAAAAACACAGATCTGGTCCCTCCATGAAAAATTTTCAACTCTAATAACTAGATTTCAACCAGTGCTACAGCAGCAAGAAAATCAAGTATCTTCCTTCTTTAATGCTTGTGCAGCTGTTGTAAAAAAGCAACAATAAAATGCTGAGTTCTTTTTACAAAATATTTTAATTCAGCAAAGAACTGAAACGGCACAAAGCACCTACATGGATAACATGACTTATAAAGAAATTAATATTTAGGGACAAAATACTGCTAACTGCTGAGTGAAAAGAAATACCACCTCTGATAAAGAAAAAGCAATGCAGAGTTTATTAGAGCATGATGGTTACACAGCTGGTAGTATGGAAAGCAACATATATTCAAGTGGTGTAGACACAGATACTACTCTGTGTGGAGCTGGTTAGCTTTGCTATGAAAGCTCTGTTCAGTTTTACATAATCAAGATGGAAATCTGAAATTACAGGAAGCTCTGATTATACTCTCATAAAGAAAGTGCAGTACTGTTTGGTACTGCCACACTCCACATTCACACCACATTTTCAATCAGTTGCACATAGGGAGAACCAGGAGCTTGAAGAACCCAAGAGATCAGTAAATTGGCAATGATTTCAGGTACCAGAACCTGCAATCAAAAGGCCATTCTCCTGTTCTCTGCACTGTTGGCTTCTTGTAATATAGGTCAGCCTGAAAGTGCAGCTGAATTAGAGCAGTAAATGCGTGCAAAAGAATGCATTTCATCCAGAAAAATGTGGTTTTATCATCACTCTCATCAGTTCAAATCACACTTCTGATGCTCCTTTCACCTGCAAAATTATTTCCACCTCAAATTAAAATGCACCAGTAGGTATTGTTATTTCTCATGTTATTTCTCACTCCGTTCCCTAGGACAGAAAGGACAGCACACTCTGTGTGCAGGCATGGGAAACAAACCAACGCCACTGAGGGACAGCACTGGACTCAAGGTCAATACAAACCACGTTAACGTGTTAGTCAAGCGCACCACCACAGATGGTTAGTACTTTTTAACTTTGTTACACATTTTTCCTAAGGCTTGTTTTTCCATGGCTTGCGTCCAAAATCTGCTTTTGCTGAAACAAGATTGAATTCCAACAGCTGGGATACTTGATTTAAAGAGGTTGTGGTGCTAAGTCACTTAAATTGGTAAATACGATCTTGTGAAGCAGCCTCCAATGCTGCCTAAGGAAGCACAATCGTCTGCTGGAGAAATAAAGAGCATCCCTTCCAACTAACACATAAGGAACATGGCACAGTTAGAAAACTGCCCACACCTGGCAGGCAATTCAATTAATGATAAAATCCTTAAGGAACAGAAGGAGAATTTCTTCTTTACAACTGAAGGTCACAGATGAGGTCCTGTACCATTGCACTTACAGAGACCACTTGGCTAGGCTTCCCACTCAGCTGGTGCTGGTGGAGCTGAGCTAAGGGTTTGGCTGTTTAGTAGCACTCTCACACCCAGCCTCTGGTTTGATGTTAAATCAAAGAGGAGAAATCCCAGGTGAATAAGGAAAAAGAAATGTTCAGCTTAACAGAGAGCCTAATACTGATACTGAGTTCAGCAGAACATGACTTCTGAATGTATGCATGAAAAATCAGTTTCACAAAATGCTGCAGTTGAAATCTGCCCTGCACATGTCGAGGATGGAACAATTGCTCTGATAAAGCATGATCTAATCCCAGCAGGGAGGGGAAAGGACGCTAAACTAAGCCTTGCTCTG
>NW_005054385.1:2282206-2284383 GCF_000277835.1 Geospiza fortis
GGAAAATTCCTTAGTCTTTTCATTGGGGGCACAGGGCTCCTGTTCCATCTAAAGAATGAATCTACAACTCTCCTATGTAAATGACAGCGCTCGAGAAAAATACTGGCATGTTAATCATTTTGGTGAATAAGAAAGGGACCTCCTGAGGAAGGAATTTGGGTTAGGCAGGGGCAGGAGGAAGGCAGTAAACGGAGACAAAAGGCCATGCAGTTCACTTGCTCTCTGAACAGGTATTATGGTTGCTAGGAAAGCCTTCTTTAATATATATTAGGAACAGAGATAAACATGCCTTAAACAAACAAATAGGCTTTCTGAGATGTATCAGTATTAAAGTCTTCTGAGGATACAGTCTTTCAGCAGCTGGTACAATTTGGTAAATATTTCATAAATGGCAGCCTAACCTTCAATTTCTGAAAAAAGATACATGATCTCTATGCTGGAGTTCTTTGACCACTTACTTTCAAGGGCAATAGAGTAGGAATTGAATGCTTTAACTGGAACAACCACCTACAAACCTTTGCCAATAAAGACTAAGATTTTTCACGTTCAATTTTCTGTTTCACATGTTAACGGTTGGAGGTCATACTGCTTTTAACTATTTTCTAAAGCCTAATTAATACTTGCTGTACTTCTAAAAGGCATGGCTGTTCAATATCTATTGGAGTTTGACAAGATTGCTGCCACAGAGGCTCTGCTATACTAATGAAACAAATTCTGCTCAGAAATGTAAGGCCAAACATCTGTTTCTCTGACAGCTGAAGAAAGTTAAGAATTATCGTTGATGTTTTGTCTTTATCAGTAGGACTTGCTGGAGCTGCTCTCATCCATTAGATTAAGACTCATCACAGCAAAATCTCCTTAAATGAAGGTATGTCTACGTAACTATGCTTGGTGCAGTGTATCTCACTCAGCAGCAGTCTGCTCTGCCAGGAGCACAAAGCACAGGGCAATGTTTATTCACTGCAAGCAGTGAGTCTTGGGAAGGTTACAGTCTGAGGTCTCAAGCAGCCAGACTCTGCAGGCTGCTTTCTTCCCAGTTTTTCAAGGAAATGGAATTGTTTTAAAGCCAGAGACCTTTAAAACACTCTATTGCGAGAGAGCATGTAGCTGCTTGAAAAGGTCCCTATGTAGAATTAGCTCTACCCAAAATGTATTTTAGGCTGCTACCTCCAGACCCAGGCAAAAGCCTGTAACTGGAACATTTTCTTAGAAAAAGAAAACTGAAAGCATATGAAAAAAGAGGATATCTAGCCTAGTACTAGCTCAAAAATCACATTATGTAAGTGAAGAGGGGGGAAACATGATGGTGTTCCAAGGATATAACTGAAGTCTGTGCCATTAGCTGCATTACACACACAAGTGGGAAGAGAAGCCACTTCCAACAAGAGCGGCACATCACCTCCCCTGCCTGAGTCATGCTCCCCACCGTGTCACCATGCCCACTGTCCATCAGGGAACTACCACACAAAAATGCCTTCACTCTCAGTCCCTTTTACCAGAAACAGACCATGGAGAAAACAGCAATTGGAGATTTTATACAAGAGCCAAAACTTTGAAACTCTAGTGGAGTGCAGTTCGCAGGGCTCTCCCTCTAAGGGCATGCATGTAATTTAATTTTCTGGACAGTGCATGTAAAAAAATCCCCCTTCAAAAATACCTATCAACAAAATGAAACTTGCTATCATTAAATGATGAATCCAGTATAGCCAGGATGTTTGACTTTGACCTGTCATTTCAGTGGACTTTGACACACCATTTCAACAAACATCCAGCAAATAAGTAATATTTAACAGTAAGTCAGACTACAGAGCCCATGAAACAGTTTTGCTAGTGAGAGGCCAAATGTGTACAGTCTGTAAAGAAGGAGGATGTTGCTAAATTCTCCACATGCCATTGCTGTCCCTAGGTTATAAATAGGACATACCATGTGAGTTTGGGGTTTTGAACAGTTAGCAACTTCATCTATGCTTTGCTCATAACAAAAACTACGCACTTCAGTCATCTCACTACTTCCTGCAGGAGAATGTATCATTGAAAGTGAGACTTGCACAGGCTGGTTTTTTAAAATTCCTTGTTTGGGGAAAGTAGTTGAGAAATCCCTGGGACATATCCTTTCATCACCTACCACTTCCTGTCCCTCTGCCCCTGCTTTCCTCCCCTCTTCCAAGCAGAAACTC
>NW_005054385.1:2284414-2288876 GCF_000277835.1 Geospiza fortis
GACTATATTAGGAAATTATTTGATTAAGGCGTTCATTGCTTTCTCTTCGGGCACGTGGAGAATTAAGACAATGGTGGAGGAAAATGTTATTAACTGAACTGGCCATTCCAGCTCAAACTGCTCTGCTTTAAAATTCCTTCAGATTGCCAAGTCCCTCAGATGTGGGTTCTTTTTTACCTAATTACAGAAAATTAAAATGAACAGTGGTTAATTCATTTAATGTTAGCAAAATCCCTAAATACAACTAAACTGTCTTATTAATAGTTGCTGTATTTCTCAGACAATTTGCTATTTGATAGGAAATGCCTGCTTGGAGCTATTTTAAACAGTCATAAAAGGGCTCGACATTAAACAGCAAGCAGCACCTCACATTTCCGTATAAACACAAGTTTGACACATTCCAGATCAAACTGCTTTAGAGAGGGGGGAAGACCAGACCTTCTCAAAAGAGTATTTGTTTACTAGCATATCACACAAGCAGTAGCTTGGTTTTCAGTATTTTAACTGACTGTATGAGACTTCAGCTATGGAGTCTGACTACCTGAAAGCCAAAGCACAGGCTAGTAGGAGACAGCAAGTCATCTTGGCTTTCAGATGCTTTCCCCTAAAATACCCTTCCTCATTTCTCAGGAGTAAAAGAATGTGCTATCCTGGTGCATGCACAGAGATATCAACTAAGTGCCACAGCACATATCAAATGCCATTAAAACCCAGGAATGCTCTTGCTGCTAAATGTGACGGCTCACAGTACTATGCTTAATTTCCTCCAGTGTTAAACAATTAAAAGATGAAGCTGAACAGACACTCTGAAAGCATCTTTATGAACTGAAATTTGCTTTAGTGTCAAGAAGAGTAACACACTCAACTAGTGAGAAACATACCACTTCAGAGCAACTAAAAACTGAAGCCAGAAGACTTCGCAAGTGCTGTCTGAAGAATATGGACATCGAATGTGCTGGGTGGTTCTCCTAGTTATCACAAGCACAGGATATACAAAAGTATATTTTCTCCTGAGAATCAATATCCTCCTGTATTACGTCTAGTAGAAAGTTGCAAATTTCACTACTGCTCACAATGAACAAACCAGCTACAATTCAAAGAATTCCAAAAGTATCAAAGCGGAAAAATGCTACTTTAAATACACCTCCCAATATAGAAAGATAAAGATTAAATTTGATAGATAATGTGTGGCAGGTCAGAAAGCTTAGCTTGTCCTTTCTTTCTGCTTCTGTAAACTCTGAAGCAAACTCCAAACATGCTGTTTGCCATAAAGGCCTTAGCTTTTTTTGGCTTGTTAAATCAATTTCCTTCCCCAGCTCATTACCGTACTGTGATGTCACAGGCTAAGGGAGACCTGGTTAAAAAAAAAAACAAAAACAAACCCACAACTTCAGTGTATTCACACAAAGAGAGTCTTTTACAAGGGAAAATGCCAGCTCACACTTAGAGCATGACTTCACTTAAACTGTAATAGAGCCACCTCCTTAGAGATACTTTCAAAAGTACTGTGTTGGCAAGAGACCTCTTTTCAGGTAGCATAACCAGGAATTTACTGTTGTAGGTTTTTTGTGGGTAGGTTTGTTTGGGTTCTTTTCTTTTTTTCTTGGTTTTTGGGTTTTTTGTTGTTGTTGTTTTAGTTAGGTTTTTGGGAGGGGGTTTGTTGTTGCTGTTTTTGGTTTGGTTGTTGGTTTTTTGTTTTTGGTTTGTTTGTTGTTTTTTTTTTTAATTTGGGTTTTGTTTTGGTTGTGGGTTTTTTTTTTTTTTTGTGGGGGGGGGGAGGCTGGAAGGGGGCTGGTAGGGAGAGCCACAACTCAACAACACAGCATGTGGCTGGCTTAGTACTAAGAAACAGCAATTAAATGAAGGGCTGCTGTGAAAGACACAAGCTCCAAGGGGTAAGTAGCAGTAATTTTTACCTATCACAAAACAAAAAAAGGCTTGACTATATTCTTTCCACAGGAGTGGCTGAAATGTTAATGGAAGCACTTAGGCCACCTTTCGTAAGCAGTTTCAGAAGACTCAGGTCAGGGTAGAGGTGCACAGCTTGTACAGAAAGTACCAGCCATATGGAAAACAACTGGATACAAGGAATGTAAAAAAATCCTCAAAACACAAACAAAGAAACCCCCACCCAAATTTAGAAGGGTGAAGGAGAAAATAGGCAGAACTTTTTGAACAGCACCGTACCTGTTCATTACTGCTGCCTGCGGGCTAGTGACATTTGAGTACCCTTGGATTAAGTTTCCTGGAAGCTTGATAGTTTAAGGTAAAAACACGAGCTGTGCTGACCAGACATCCCCTGCAAAGGCCCTCAGGACTTTGGGTTAAAATGGCTTGAATTTAGGTTCACACATGATGCTAAAAATGACAGCTCAAGCAAATTTTACTCACTTGAGGAATTACACAAAACTTGCTTTCTTACTTCTAGGGCATCAGCAAAGGGAAGGCACAGCCATTCTTTACCAGCAACGATAAAAGTGACATTTTTGACAGGAGAACCCTTGAAGGCAGTGATAGCTCATTTCACCAGATGCTCCACAACCGGCCTGAGCCACATTAAATGAGGCATGTCAAGCCTCTACATTTTTAAAATGGGTAGTAAGAAACTCTTTGTCATCTGTTAAATATATCTATGAAAAGAGAATGTAAATAAGAGTCTCACCAGAAAGGAAAAAAACCCAAAAAAACCCCAAAACAACAAAAAATGGCACTCAACATCCCTGTCCTAAGCTAAGAGTGGCTTTGGTGAGCCTAAAGTGACAGGAAATATTGTGTGCCTTCATGTAACACTTCCCACACTGTCTGCACAGTAGAGGGATAGATATTTTAATGCACATTTACAGATTTTACAATGTTAGCTATTTTATTCCCTTGGATTGTCCCAGAATTTTACACTATGAAGAGGGATAAGTGTCGTAGAGAGAAATAAAATACTCTATTTAAATAAAGTGCAAACATTTAAAATGCAATTTCTGTAGCCGATTACTGATTAAATACGAAGTTTAGGTAACCTTGCCTCATCTGTGGTCACTGAAGGAGCAGAAGGTCACAAGATATTCATCTTCTGTACTCTCCCTGACACCAGGTGTCTAAAGCACCACAAGCCTGGGCGGTCACTGGAGGACAGAGCTGTAACTGGAGCACTCCCCAGGTGTGCAGGAGATGGAGCTCAAGACCCTTGTTTGATAGAGACTCATGGGAATTGTCCATTTGGCATGCAAATGCTCAGTTTTCACTGAACCCTAAAGGAGTTGCACTATGTAAGTTTTCTTTTTTTAAAATTATCTGTTTCTCATATCAACTAGTTTTGGAAAATATATTGGTATATTGCAAGAATGAATGAGCTAAATGGTAATGACATGTGTCCAGTAGAGCAGTGTAGCTTAGTAGCAAAGGCAGCAGACACACCCCGCTAAACCCTTTTCTGCTATACCTGGCCTCAGATAAACCAACAAGGCTTTTCCCCTCAGGAACTCAGACTCACCATTGCCATCAACTTAAACTAAGTTGGGGTTTCTCTTATTTTTTGTTGTTTGGGTTTTTTCCCCCTTAAAGCATCAGTCCCACCCAAAAGAACCCAAAGTTTATTTAAAAAAAAAAATTGTAGAGTTCTTGGTTAAAACAAAAAATTTGAACAGAAACTTGAAACAACTGAACGATCAAGAAACAAGTAAGTATTAATAAACTAACTCAAAGTGGTCCAAGAATACTTTAAATTATTCCTTTTAACTTCAGAACGATTTTTTTTAACTTCCTGAAGTGCAAAGACTCTTGACATATCTGAATTTTTAACCAACTCTTCTGCATGACTACAAGCAGTATACCTCTGGGTCCCTTACATCATGCCATACTGAAATGAAGTAAGTCTGCAAAGATTGAAATGTTTTTCTCTCCTGAAGATTCTGTATTGGTATCAGAGATGCACTGAATAATCAGCCATTATTATCTTCTAGAGACATCAAGGGCAAGATTATAAAAGGCAGAGCGCTGGCCTCAGTTATCTGGGAGAAAAAGGACTCCTACAAAGTGATTTACCTGCTTCAGACCCTAATCTTCCAAATTTGCAGCATAAATGCACACTATATCCAGGGATTATGGGCTTCATGTCTAAATCTGTGTGCATGTAATGTAAGGGTAAGCAGGCAACTCCTATTTTTTTTTCCTGCAGATCTGAGGATCCTCAGGCCTGCAGCACATGGAATCCTGGTGCTGAATGGCTACAAGACTGCTCTGTGCATGCCAAGAAGCCACCAGTGAAGGCAGGTGAGGTTTGTAAAGCAAGAGCTCAACCAGTAGAAAAAAATTATGTGGGTGGCACCATGTTCTCTGCCAAGGCCTTCACTTTGGGAGGCTTCTTTAAGGTGAAACAGCCCTCCTCAGTGAACCTTCACAGTACGTGATGAGGCACCGAGTGTAGGGCACAGCCTATACTATGTTTCTGGGAGAGGTCATCCCAGATTTC
>NW_005054385.1:2288887-2309975 GCF_000277835.1 Geospiza fortis
TTTAAAAATGTGGCAGAACCAGTGATCTGCAGTGTTGCATCTCCTGATTAAGAAGTAACAAAAGTACAGCATTCACAATCCCTTTCAGCTACCTCAGGCCACAGATGCTTATCAGCCCAAACACCTTCCCACACTGGAGGTAACTGCATGACTCGAACCGCAAGGGTCATTGCTACAACCTTGTAAACAGCTAACTCTGCTCTTTTAACATATGGGAAAAGGGAGAAAAAGAAAAAAGCGGGGAAAAAAAAAGGGGTGGGGGGAGGGGAGGGAAAAAAACAAGTGTTCCTCTTTATGGAAAGCATACACAAGCTTAACATAAACCAAACAAATCCTCTTGTGCATCCCTTTCCTGTTCAGAGAGTAAACACCCTACCTCACTTTCTGAGTCTGTTGGACTAGCACAGCATCCTTACATGACTATTAAATACAAGATGTGCAATTGCAGAAGAAAAAACAAGTATCAGAACTCTTCCCTTACCTCCTTCTGTATCAACATACCTCACTGGAGGAAGTGCTATTCCTCTCCTCTGTGTGACAACAAAGCTGCCTGCATGTGAGGGAAGGTCTCATGGGCCCAGAGCCATCATATCTGCACATTATTTTTAAACTATAATCTCCACACACATCTCTATCTAGGACCGTAAAATGAAGAGTGTCCCAGAAGCCTGTCTACTTGAAGCAAAACTGGCGCTTAAGCCTGCAACTGCTAGAATTCACTAAACATTTTAATGATCTCCTTCTCATTTTTAATACTTCCTCTAGAAATCTACCCTTACCAAACCAGTGGAGGATTAATTATGGGTGATGAACATCTGAGGGCATCCTGTGCAAGGGACCAGAGTAAAATAATAAAGACATAGGGCATTTGGTAAGGCTTTTAATGTCAGCCTGCCACTCGCTGATTTGGTGCTTTTTCACTTTTAAATGAATTGCTCTATTCCCCAGACTTCTCTCCAGGTAAAACATTTCAGACCTCACTGCATGGTTCCAGCACGGTGAAGAGATGCTGGGAGCACATCTCATGAGAGGGAAGGCAGTTTCCTGAGCAGGTGCCCAGCAGATGCCAGTCGGAGCATGCTTGCTCACAAGCTAATTTTCAATCTTCGGCAGAGACAGCTCATAACAGCAAGGGAAGGCAACTTGACAGAATTCCTTTTTGCAACAAAAACTTTTAAAAAATAAATAGTTTTCTTGGATCTTTCCTTGCATCATGTAAGGGACTATTTGAAAACAAGCAATTACAAAGAATTTAATCTGGTGAGCAATCTTAATTGTTCTTCCTCCTCCTTCCAAGGAAATCGCACACTTTAAACCCAAAGCCCAGTTTTATTTATTTTATGAGTACAAATTGGCTCTGTCAGTTCAATTTCCCCTGGTGCTGTAACAGGCCTCCTGTTTTTACAAAGAATAACAGTATGAGACAACCAGTGTGAGACAGAAATAAAACCAGTTTCTGAGATAGGTGGTATGAACAACACGCTCACTGCTCAAACCTCTCCCTTCCAGAGAGTACCCCCCCACCTGAAACTCACATTTCAGATAAAGTCTTCGCTGCTGCTGTAGCAGCAGGAGAATAACTGTTCAGCATGAATTACCCAAGGATGGCCACCAAAATAAATTCCAATAGGAAATTGTCACATTAAACCTTGATGGGGGAGCAGAGGGCTCTTACATTTCACTAGTGCTTTGCATTTTGCAGTGAGGAGGTGCAATGCAGTTGCTTTTTGCTGCTCCCTTTCACAGGGGAAAGGGTCCAGTGCCAGGCTCTGATGCTGCTTACTGTCAGGGCCATGTCCTCTTATGACAGAAAAAGACTACAGCTTCTTTGGGAAAAAAATGCTCACACTGGCAGTGTGTACTTGTACTAATGTGAATGTCTACTCACACTGGCTGCTGGGTTAGGTAACATAAGCAGGAAACCTTTAACCCTGGTGAAAACTAAGAGTTTGTGTTCAGCCCAACCCAAAGAATACCTGGAGGCTCTCTCTCCATGCCATTTGGATTGAAATTTATTTCCAATGCTAAAACTGGTCTTCATTCATATTTCTATGCTGAACAGGTAACACTTAAATGATGTGTTCACACTTGACTGCTCTGGAAACTGGGGCTTTGGGGGCATACTTCATTCAGAAGAAAAGTGGCACATGGCATGTTTACTGCGCCCAGCACAGCAAACATAAAATACCTTGTCAAAATTACCAGGGATGGAGCAATAAATGCCAATCAGCTGAGAATGCTATGTGTCATGAAAAGATGAGGGCAGGAAAAACAAGTAAGAAAGATCACACAGCATCCCACTTCTTTTCCTCAGATACTGACAATATTTAAGGAGCTATTAATCTCCTTACCTGCTCTTTCACACAAACAAGGAATCTAAAATGAAAAATTACTTAAGTTTGCTGCAAGCCCCTTAGAAGGCGAAAGACTTCCTCTCGTCTCTTCTCCACTTTTTCAGTACCTCTCAAAAGCACTGTCTTACCCACAGGCTTTTGTTGTGGGTACAGAAGTGGGTGAAAATTCCACAACCTGTGACATCATGCGCCAATACCCGGTGTGATTCCTGTAGCCATGTACCACAGTCACTTCACAGTAAACTCTTCACTCTTCTGAGGTTTAAAAGTCTAAAGCTGATTTAAGCATCTCTCACTGGAGGGGTATCCAAGCAGACGAGTGCCTCCTTAGTCTTCAAGGGGAGATAACCCAAGCTGGCCTGACTACACTCACAGTAGGAGTAGGAAGCCAGGCTGCACTTCTGAAAGCCATCTTTAGCTGCTCCATGCTCCATGTGGGGACACAAAAGAGTAACTGAGCAATCCTCTATCAGCTGCCTGATGGCAATGGTCCTGTGCAGGCTCTTGCCTCTCCCTAAACACAGGAGGCTTCCTCTGGAATGATTTTAAATGTTGTTAGCACTTCAGATGACCTGTCATCCCACATGGTGAGCCTGTTTCTCAGGCAAACACAAAAGACAAGAAAAAATACCCAAAACCAAACCAGTCCACAACCACCCCAGTTAAAACAAGCAATTTATTGTGGTAGCAAGGAACCTGTGCACAGTGTTTGTTTTGATTTGTTTAGATAAGGTGGCTGGAAACAAAGATCCTCAGGAATTTTGAAAAAGCTGATAGAAAAATGTTTGTTTTAAAATAGAACAAAGTGTTTAGGTAACTCCCAGACTCCTAGTCTTGCAAGATGGAGTTATGCTAGTTAATTTCTATTAATTCAGCCAAAATCTAAAGCTTTTTGACTCTGGTGCTGTCTTGAAAAGTTACATGTCCTGCACTGGCAAAAGGGAGTAATGTTCAGAGTTATGGGAAGCATAATTTCTTTAATGTAGTCAAACTTTCTCCTATATGGTGTTCTTCCAGATGCAGAGCTGCTGTAGCTTTGAACAGACACAGTACTTTTAACTAAACACATAGATAGAAAATTTGAGAGATCTCAACAGTCTGGAAAAAACCCAGACACTTATTTGCAACAACAGCACACACTGCTATCTGCCATCTACCTAAAGGAGACCAGTAAGAAGTACAGGACAGCTTATCAACATAAATTGATTACGACCAGTCTATTACAAACCAAGATTAACACTACAAAATGTCAAACATCCCCAAGCTTAGAAAATATATGTGTATTTCAAGTTGCATTTAATGCTTCTTTTGCTGTAATTACCCAGCTGTAATTTCCTCTACACTTAATATTGGCAAATTGGTCAAAACACACCCAATTTTATTCTACAACAATTCATTGGTTTCATTAATAGGGTAGCTTTTTTTTTTTTTTTTATAGGGTAGCTCTCTTTATGTCACAACAACAGTAGCAGCAATAAAATTCCTTCATGTCACAGAAAAGACCCTCCAATTTTTTTTCCCGTGATTTCCTCTCTCTCATCCCAAACCCTGAACTTCCTGCCCTTTACCATCATCCAGCACCAGCAGAATGTTCAGAGGGAATCCTGCATAGCACCACGACAATGCTGACTGGCCAACTGATGTTAAGTCTCTCCTGTGACAGGCAAAAACTTCTGAGGCTAAACTTCGCCAGAGCTCTGCGTTTTCCTTGAAGAACTGCTGAACACAGCTTAGGAGGTGCAGGCAGGCTATTTCTGGTCTGAAAACACAGCTTAAGCTCATTTCATAAAAACCTTCAAGAAATCCACATTCTTGCTTTCCTATGACTCCAGAAGGATGTGAAAAGGCAAACACAAGGAAGATGTCTACTGGTCACAGCTTAAGGCTTAGACATACATCTGTTGCCAGCACAGAATTATGCCATCCAGTAGGACTTCACACAAACGAAGATAAGAAACTGTGATGCTTAATCAAATGAGCAACAACATTTCAGGAGATGTTAAGGCATCTTTAACTACAAGACAAACACAAGCATGCATTTCTTGATTACAGTGATTTTCTAGCATTTAGAGGAAATTACTTAAATTTTTCTAGTAGTGGGTTACTGATAAGCTTGTGTCAAGGCACTGTCTTATCTTCCAAGTCATTATAAATTTCCTCTACTGCTCCCTGCTATAAAACTAAGCTTCACTGAATTGATGGCAATGGGCAAAGAATTGTAGATACAATTGCAACATAATATCCTACATAAATTCAGTATTAAAACCTAGCTTAGTCTTCAAGAAAATAATTGAAGAATTAATAATAATTTATTTCTCTCTCAGCAAGTGGAATGCACTACAACCACATGAATTCCCCTGAAATTTAGGATCCCCCTGAAATTTCACTGCTTTTTGAGACACAACATTAAACTATAAAGCTAAATAGGAGAGAACAGGAATGAGCTTGCTGACAGTAAATGCCCTGAAACAAGCACCATGTCCCACTATAAGCATATTCCTCCTGATGTAATAATATTTTCTTATTTTAAAAAATGCCAGGTTGGAAACATCTGAACCATCTTTCACATTTTGGAAGGGGAGGTGAAGAAGAATGCTGAAGGAGATTTACCACAGTGAGGCAGAAAGCCCTCATAAATACAGGACATTCCCAAGAAGCACAACTTGTCCTAGGACAACACAGATGCTCAAATTCACAAAAATGGAAGAAAAGGTAAGGCACTCTGAAAGTCAAAACATGTGCATACAGGTTTGCACATACCTAATCCTGAAGTTTGTCTGAGACTGTGAAACTCATGGACACTTAATAGGAAATATCAATCTGAATAACAGATGTATAACACCAAAACCTTGTTAAAGAGAGGGCTACAGGTCTTTTACTTGTGTGATAACTGATTAATTAATAGAATATGTGGAAGAGCCTCTTTTTATTGACAAGAATGTTAGAAGATTTCTTAATGAAATTATTTTAATATTTTAAAAATTATCTTCCTGCAAATTTATTTCTCCTCATTTAAGAACTGATGGTGCAGAGCTCTCTGTAAATCTGTATTCTTGTGTGAAACAGAGAGGCTTTTGGACTGCTGCTGATAGCCTACTGGGCAGTGTTGCCATATTTGTCAGTTTCTTGTCATTAGAACTTCAACATATGAATTAGGCACCATACACAGACAATGCAAATTGTCAAGTATTGACAGATCTCAAATCTTACTATACAAATACGGTGCTACTGGTTGATAGTTTACTAATCCCAGAATTATCTGGGGTGACTTTTTTTTTCAGGGTTGATTTTCCTTCATACTACGACTTGCCTACATCTTTTTCTTTTGCCAAGATAAAAGAGCACTGCAGCAGCTGTAAATGTAGTGTGAACACACCTTGTGTACGCACAATGTTCATCATGAAGCTCTCCATATATTGCTAATGCTCATTACCTGTGTTTGGCAGACAAAGGGAATGCAGTTGTGGCAGTCTGCACTGCCTGAAGCAGTAGATGAGAAGACATACAGTGGCTCCCTGGCTGCTGGAGCTCACCCTCCAAGCGCTCTGCCCCATCTGCGCGGGGCATGAGCACTGGTGCACTGCTGTAAGCTACACCTTCAAGTCAGATTAATGAAGAGGTTCACCACTTGCCAACTGTGCGGCAGACCCTGAGACAACAGTCAGTGACATGAGGCCTCCCAGCATTTCTGTCACTTAAGAGAGGAGCTTCCTCTCGGCCAGCCTTGAGTACCACAGATGCTCCATGGGGGACATCTACCAGAGGCCTTCTTTGCCCCATCACGGCTGAGAGACAAACAGCAGCTGCTGCCTCTTGGAGACTGGAGAACTTCGAGTTATGATTACCTACGTTAACTTGTGTGTCTGAAATGTCTCTTTTCTGAGTTTTTTTTCCGGAATGCTTTCTCTTCCTTTTATTGATCATTGGTTTTCTTCAAGCTTTATTTTCAGGAACAGTTGTTCCTGTTCTTCCTCTGGCTTCTTCCATCCACCACCTACTTGCATCTTGATGAAAAGGGTCCTGCTAAATGCATCAAGCAACATTCCTTCCATGTAGCATGTTGTAATAGCAATATCCTGTGGTTTGAGACCATTCACCCTGCCTCTGCCCAAGCTCACTTCCATTGAAGTTCTGCGTATGGATCCCCTTGGAACATAATGCTGAAACACAGCTTATCAACTGCGCAGCAGACCTCCTGCCTGGCTTTTTCCAGGCGTTTACAGATCAGTCTCTCACTCTAGTCAAACATCAGCATTGAGGCGTTTGTTTTTAATTCCCTCCTCCTATTACAATAATAGCAACAATAAAATCAACCCATAATGATTTCCTGGGCTCAAGTCAACTGCTCAGCAAATTAGGGCTCTAACAATGACAAGAATGCAGGGTTTTGGAAAGCAATTGCAAATGTTGTTCTAGCCTGTGTCCCCTGTTGACAGCTGTCTGTAGGAGCAGTGAGAGGCTCTCTGCTGCAGCATACACTTGGGAATTGCAGTAATCAAACTTGCTTGTAGAATGAGCTTGTTCGTCCCTTCCTCTTTCTGGCATACATATTAGCTATCTATCTATCTATCTATCTATCTATCTATCTATCTATCTATCTATCTATCTATCTATCTATCTCCATATGTCTAGAGGGAGACAGACAGGAAGCAGTTCCCACTGTGGTAACTGTGAGGCCAGAGAATGACTTTATGCTGAGCTTTATTCACATAAATCTATGCATTCTAAGCCAAGGAAAGGCTGCCCAGCTCAAAGTGTCTTCCCAACCTATACTCCTGTATGAAAAATTGCACAGAGGCAGCTGGAGAAACATGGGATGGTACTGCAATTTCATATATTAAAGTATGCAATCTGGAAAGTGCAGGTAAGAAGAAATCCAAAAAGACATTCTGTCATTCTTTTACAGGGATGATGGGCAGAACACAACCTTGCATATTTCTAGTCCCACCATACAAATACCTCTACACTGTAAGCACCTAGGTGTTTCACAGTGTTCCAGGAAATTATCTTAATTTCACAGAGTATTCTCAATCAATATTTTAAAAAATATTTTCTGTGGCATATCACCCCTCTAGTTCATTTTACAAAACCATGGACATTCAGCCATTAAGGCAGTCATCAAACTGGGACAACCTGAACTGGGAAAATACTTGAAAAAACTAACACACATTAAGCAGCATGTCAAATATTTGACTCACGGCAAGACTTGTGAATTAGATGCCAGGGCATTAATGCCTTAGTATGAAACTCTACCCAAGATGCTGCAAAGGCTCTGAGATTTTACCTGGGACCTGCTGGTGAATGGCTCTGCGACAACACCACCTCTCCCTCCAGTGTAGCTGTCCTTTCCTGCAATATATGGCATAAACTGGCCCAAAATGTCACACAAAACTCTTAACATGGCTCAGGAGGAAAGGCAGAGCAGCTTCAAACTCTGGGAGGAAGAGCTGGATTACCGCTCTGTGAATGACGTGTGGAGCATTACCAGCTGGAAGGTAGCCACCAACAGAGGAAACCATGCAACCCCTCCCATTCTAAGATTGTTACTCTAGCATGAAATTCTGACAAATTTGTCCATTTGTCCTACCCCACAGACAACCCTTCTTCACACAACCACAGGGAGGGCAAGGATGGCTTGTCAGTAAAAAATAGCGAGGGGCTTGAGAGAAATTTCTTATGACAGCTGTCCTTTTTCTACCAAACTAAACACTCACACTGCAATCAGTCCTTTTTTGGGGTTTTGTGTTGATCTTTCTTCCTTCCACAGCTGAACAGAAACCCTCAGAAAAGGGCAACAGTGTAACCATGGAGTACCCCACGAACACCATCTGCCTTTCCATGGTAACAGCATTAGACCATGGTGTCAGCTTCATTTTTATTTCTAACTGTTGCTTCTTTGAACGACTGGGTAGTAATCAGGGCTTTAGCTGCTGGGAACAGTTAACATCAAGATTTATCTTGCATTATTAATACATGCTGTGAAAGGACTGGAACTGTAATTACTTACAGACTGAATGCCTAAGGTTTTGAGTACAAGCTGTTTGGTGTTCGCCTAGCTCTGGTCTGAACAGGATTCTGGGGTCACACAGCAGATTTGGGGCAAACCTTGGCTGTTTAGTTTCTTGGGAGCAGCCAAAGGGCTGGGGGAAGCGACTGGGGCAGTGGCAGCTCTCAGCTGAACCAGCCATGTGTGCCCGTGGCTTCCCACTAAAAACTCCTTCCCCTGGCTGTAGGCTCCTAAAAAAATGTTGAAGCACCTGTCTAACTTTATTAGACCCCAAGTGGCTTCTCTGGTTTTAATACAGGAGAGCTTAGAAACTCAGGATGCTGGGAAAAATTCCAAGCTGCTTTTCACACTGCAAAAACATTGCAGCAATCCCTGCCTGCCCCCTACCCCCTCCCTGCCCCGACTGATATGTTTGTTTGGTGGTTTCCCTTTCTGACTGACAGGTTAACAAGAACTCGGTGTTCAAAAATAACTTTTATGAGGAAGATAAAAATGTATTTTATGTTTCTTTTTATGTACTTTGTAACTCACAAAGTGACAGACAGGAGAGTTTTGTGAGGTGAATATTATTTATCAAAACTGACACATTCAAGATGAGACAGGGACCTAAATCAGTTATTGCAACTAGAAAAAGAAATACAACAGCTAGTCTCAAAACTGAATTTGTATTCCTTATGAGGACCTAAAGCTGGAAGTACTCATCATGTGAGAACTCTGACCTATAAATAATCTTAGCTTAGAAAAAATGAACATTTTTGCATAATCCATTACAGTTTTCTGGCAGAACAAAAAATAACACCAAACCAAAACCATGTCTCGTTTTTAAGGAAAAAAACCCAAGCCGTTAAAGCTGACCTCCAAAAAAGGAAATGTCTAATCTACAAGTGCAAGTATCCGAGCATGTCTCCAACCCTTCTCATTCTGTTTAATAAGAGAGGAAACCAGGCCACCAGAAGTTTACAGACTAATGCAATTACAGGGTGGCTCAATAAGCACTGATTTGTCTGTTCTCTGTGACATGCAAGATAAAGCTATGCTAACAGGTCTGGCTTTCCTTTCACAAAGCTGAATACTCACAAATCAATCATAATGGATGTTTTTCAGGAGGGAAATAGCAGTTAGTTGCTCACAAATATATGAATGGCCACTTCTTATAGCTATTTTTAAGATCCATTAACTAAATAATTGGATTTACCTATAAATAACAAATGTATTTTCATCAGATAGCATTTAACATTTCTTACATCACAGGTGAAAAAAAAAATCCTCTTAGCAGTATTAAAAGGTAAATAAAATTAAACTCATGATCACAGCACTACTTCAGAGTCACCATGAACTTTGAAAATTCAGTGAATACAAGGATACAAGTGTACATTAAAAAGTCAGTTGCTGCAAAAAAAGCCACTTGAAGAAAAAACAAGTTGTTTTGCTATTTGCAAGTGGGATGAACGTGGGAATCAGCCTCTCTTCTGGAATGGTGAGCAGCAGTTTGCACGTGGACAACAGCAGAGACCTGGACCAGCTCCAGATGTACTGAAAGCGGAGCTCATTTGTTTTTAGGAACCACAAACACCACGGATCAGGCCTTTAAAAGAAAAATGCTGGAATCCTGATGCTTAAAGTGAAAGTCCCAGAACTGGCTCCTGACGCCTGTTTCTGGGACAGACAGATCTAGATGTTACCAAGGTGTATATACTCAGATCTGGATGCTAAATTGTAAGTATTCAACAAATGGCAAATTTGGGGTTGTCAGTGTCCTACCAAGAGAAGAATAAAATATACACTAGAAGGCAAATTCAATCACTAACTTAATGTCCAGTGCATAAGAATCTCAGATTCTGAAAAGCAAGGAGTGAAGTGCTATTAATTTTCATCACAACCTATACAGGAAAGTTATCAAGACTACTTCAAGAGTTTGCTGATTGCTGAATCTAAAACACTCATGCCACAGTCCAAGGGCTAACATTTCTCCTAACTAAGGACCATCATTATTCACATTGTTGGCTACAAGGGAAAATATCCAGGTTGCCAAAGGATAATTCAATTTGACCCAGTCAGAACCTGAGCGCAACCTCTGTGCTGTTCTATGAGGGCATGGAAAAGCTCTTGTTTGTCTACCCAGAAACGCCCTTCACAGCCTGCTGGTATTCTGTTCAGTGGAAGCCATCACACTTTGCTACGCTTTCTGACTTCGTACAAACACACATAAAGCAGTATTTGCATTATGTCAGCTGGTAATTTCAGGAAACACTTGTGGACAGAGCATTGCTGAGCAAGTCAGCTAAAAAGAAATTACCCAAAGGAAATAAATGACGTCAATTAAGGAATCGTGACCATCTCAGCAACTAAGTAATAACAACATGGCTAATGTGCTTATCAGTGCCTTAGCACCGACATCTCTTCTTACCATTTAGTATCTCAAAAGGGATAAAGAAAGATCATAGCTTTCTGAGATGATTCGACAACCAACTATTACAGAAGCACTGCCCAAACCTGCAGCATAATTAAGGACATGTCTTCAAAGCAGAGCTCACCCAGACTCACACCTCTGTGTTGCATCCCCCACCACCACTCTGGTTTGCACACAAACACCTCATTACAGGGTTTGGGAAAAGTACCCTTCTGGCCTAGTAACACAGGCTGCAGTCCACAGGGATCCTGGCTTAATGTCAGAACTGCAGCAAGTGGCTGCCAATGGTCCTTATCCAACCCCAAGTCTGCATGTGTCTGATGTCAGTGCTCATGCCAGTTCTGTTGTGGAAATCGTAATGTAAGCACAACCCTTAATTATGCTGAAACTGTGAAAAGAACTCTTAACCAAAGCACTTCACCTTGACCATTTCATGAGGAAAGCTGATTAATGCTCAGAAGCTCTCAGCACAGCTCAGATGGGGACCTCAATGTACTAGGTTACTCCTAGTTTTAAAACAGCAATAATAACCTGGTCAGAACCTCCAGTGAGAGCTTAGCAAAGAAGTGGACACATGATGGCAGGCTGCAATGTCAGGTGAGAAGAAGATGAAAGCAGTATTAATGAAAAGTGGAGATCATGCACATGCCATCAACATTACTCTTCTCAGCCACAGGTGTGCGCTGCCATCACAAGGGTAAGACTTGAAGGGAGTGGCAAAGTTTTTTAGATAGTTAGATAGACTGTAATTAAAGCCATAAGCCAGAACTTCTTCCAACTTCACAGGTTATGCAGGGCAAAAACCAAAAAAACCTCCTAATTGCTCTGCAATCCTCAGAAAAAGCCTATCCCCCAGAGGAGGAAGGAGCACAAGACATTTCTGATTGGACTGGGGAGTGTTCAGGGAGACCATGAGTAAAATAACGCCTATTTTCTAACAGAACTATCTTAGCAATGATTATAATTAATGAATGGAACAATTTATTAAGGGCTGGGATTAATGCTGCCTTATAGGACATGTGGAATCAAAACTGGATGTTTTTCTAAAAGATAAGCTGTAATCCAAACAAAAATCAATTTGGAGAAATTCACTAGTCTATGTCACAATGCCAGTCATAATGGGATCACAGCTGATGCTTTAAACCTTATAACCCATTAATATAGTGAGTCATGAATACCAACAGTACTGTTCCTTCCTCCAGTGAAATGTCTGGTGATATGATGCCTAGATGTGGGTGGGTTATGATTAATGACATATTTTACTGTGACTTTGCTCAAGAACTTTTTTCCCTAATGATTGCCATGGCTTGGACAAGTTCTTTTTCCAGGAATTATGATTCAAAAATTGACTTCAGCAAAAGCTCAATTTTTTTGTATTTACACCCATATATACTTTCCCAGCAAAAAATGTGCAAAGATATTCTAATGGGAACTGAAAACAAGTTTTAATTATTTAGAATTTGTACCAAAATGGCCCAGAATAAATTTATGAACATATAATCAGAATTTTTAATTTACTGCCAGAAAACAGCTATGCAGGAACACAACAGCTCAAATGTAACTTGAGAAGGGGCCCTGAAAGTCTTTCTCACTGAATGAGGACAGTGAACATGGTGGACAGCTCAAAACAGATTTAAGACACTTCTGCTGGACAGCTTCTGCTTACAGATAAGGCAACCTGGTGGTATCATCACTCTTTTCCCCTTTTATCTCATTCTTTTCTTCAGCAATCTCCAGTCTCTTGGTCATATGAAAAACAAAGGGCAGCGAGAACAGACCTGGGTTCCACTGGGTCAGCATTAAAAGACTGAAAACTAAGAAGGCAAAAAGAAGTTGAAGAGAACTGGGAACACTTTCAAAAGGCAGAAGGGCATCATGCAGGAACAGAAACAACAACCTAGAAGTGCATTAAGTGTAGTGTGCAGCAGTGTGACTAGCAACAAGAGAGATGAAATGACCCAGCTTACTATAACAATGCGCACAAACTGGTATTTCTGGCACCTGATGGAACTAAAGCTCCTTAATCATACAGCAATAAAAATAATCCCATTTGCTCAGATGTCATTATTAAAGTCCCAGCAAGCCAAGAGTTGCCAGCACAAAAATGTGGCTATATTGCCCTTTTTATTTTCCTTATGTTTTTGAGTTCTTAGCAGTGAGTCTGACTTTTTTCTAAGCTTTTCTCTGATACCAGAAAAAGCTAGAATATCTTTACTTTTGAAAATTCTTTTAAAATTCTTCTAGATCATTAGATAGCTACCCTTTAAAAATTCTTCTTTGATCCTGCAGTCACAGGAACTCTGATTTTCAGCAAAATCCTCATTTTCAAACACTCAAAACGAAAGAAGTGGCGGTATAGAGAGAATAGAACCATTTTTCTGCAACCAAGTACTATCCAGCTATGGTGGGCATTTGTGGCTCGTTCTTCTGCTTACCTTACAGGGCACTGAGGTTCTTTGCTAGGACCTGTTAAGATCAGAGCAGGGCAGGCAGTATGTGACCCAAGTCCATGCAACTGCAGTCACCTGCTGCTGCATTATGTTAAGTGCAAACCAGCTCCTTGCAGGATGCTTCTGTATTTACTTGCTATCAAGACAAATTACCAGTCTGAAAACACCACTTCAGTTGTAAGGCAAGAGGGCTGCTTTTCACTGTGCAGTGCTATTTATCTGGCTGGGAACACAGTTCTTAAAAGGGCTGGGGAGTTATGTTAGATACCATGCTCAAACCTCTCCTGCCTGAAAAATGTCAGGAAATTGTATCAGCTCTTTAGTCTGAAGAGAAGCAGCCATGAGTTGATTCATCTGAATCACTGGAGACATACTAAGAACACTTTTGGTTAAGTATGAAAGAGTATTGGCTTTCAGTGTCATAGTTAATACGTGGTAGCTCAAATCTGGGAACCACCAGCTAGAGACAAATTATTTGCATTAATAATAACGAGCATTTCTTCCAAATCTTGCCTTTATCACATCACGTGACAAATAAGAAAATCTAGAGATGCTAGGACTAACAGGTTTATGTGTAAAAGAAAAGCACCACCCAGCCAAGCCTAAAGCACCTCAACAATATTAAATAATCACATCTGCCTTTACTGTTAAGATCTTTCTGGCTTTTCTTCTGATCTAATTCAAAACAATTCAATGCAACCATACAGTCTCAACAGATCAGTAAAAATCAGAATGCCAAACTCAATGGAGCGACTGCAGAACTCTTGATGATTTACAGCCTTTATTTGTTTCTTGTAAGGCTTATGATGTCCTTTAGTCACACACCTGGAAAGACTGTGACTCGGCTTTAGGGAATTTATGTTCCCGCAGTTCCCCCTTACTTCCTAAGGGCTTTGCACAAATTACAGCTTTTTAAATGAGCAGCATTCATTAAAACAAATTACCACTACTGCTGCACTGCCTGGATGTGCCCCAATGAGCCTCAGGACAATTTTCTATGTACCAGGAAACTAGAGGCAGCCCTGCCTCTTCACTAATCGTACCTGTGCTAACTCCAAAGTCCCCAGTAATAATGTTTTGGCAAAACTTCTCCATTTTTGGGATCACTACAAATAGTACCTTCAAACTACTGTCACATTATCTTGCTACATCCAATCCTGCACTAGTCTAAATCAAGGAGAGTTTTGCTGTGGACTTCAGCAGAAGCAGGCTGTAAGCCTGAATGCTGATGGCAGGCAAAAGTGAGCTGGACAGTCTTCCAAGTATGAAATGCTAAATGGTAACTTTGGCTGGGCCTAAGAGAGAAGAAATACTGCAGCCTTCCTCCAGCAAGGTCAACAGTATGCTTTCATCAGCTGTCCAATTAATATGATTTAATAAATATTAATGTACAACAGTGCCTGCTTAGGCAAAAGGTAATGTGAAACTTATCACTGGCTTGACTAAATTAACTCACTGCAACAGAGAAATGCAAATAAGTAACAAATCCAAACATTTATATTAAACTGCACTGTTTATTTTAAAAACATAGAGGGCAGATTTATGCATGGGGGGCTATGGACATTCTTCCACACTGTTGCCACACTTGAAGTTTTAAACCGTTCCAGCATTACCCAGAGAAAATCCTGTGGAATTCAGACTTTCTGAGCACAGCTCTACATAACACTTCCCAGTTTGATCCTGGTCCATGCACATTGTAATGAATGGCTGGTATGCAGACAGCAGGCTATGATTTCACAGCCTGGCAGAGTCATAGCAGGCATTACTTCATCCATATAGGGATGCAATATCACTTTTTTGGGAGAAGTCATCTCTGGCTGATTTTGAGTAAACAATTATGGAAAGAAAGCTCAGAGTATCACTGAGAGTATCACTTCATCATTACAATGAAGTGGCCATCCTCCTGAGGAATTTAAATTAGAACAGAAATACACATATTCCTATCTGAGCTGGTATCACAACCACAATATTGCACTGCAAGGACAGTAAATATATTTAATCTTTTAACCTTTTTTTGACAGCAAGTGTGCACTTGATTTCATTTGATATGAATGTTCCCCAGGCAGCCTATTTAATTTTTGGCTTAGGCAATACTGAGCTGAAGCCCAGAGATTGAACTGCAGCCAATGCTGGCAGCTGGCATTCTGCTTTCTGACACCTTAATGCATTTGGATACAAACATCCAAAATTTATTACCATTGCTCTAGTACTTGAACAGCTCTGTACAGCATAGAATTCAATGAAGAATGCCATGCCTTCAGGGACCCACTGGACACATGGCCAAATTTTCTTTTCATCTATAGCTTCTGGTAATATATTGGGCGTCTCAGATATGCTGTAACATATGATCGTGGAGCTATGTTAAACTAGAAACAGGACAAAAAAAGCACTTCATGGACTTTCTGAGGTTTTTTTTTTTCAGTGATGCTTAAGACACCAGGGGGAAAAGGAAGGGAGAAATTGCTGCAGAAATTGTCGTTAGATAACTGCTAATTGTGAAAGCCATACATTGCAGATTCATAATTATCCAGAAGTAAGCTTTTATGATATAGTAAAGAATAGTTGTGAAACTAAAGTCTCTGCTGAAAGAGACCGCAGAGCCAGCTAAGAACCTGCTGCAGGGGGAAAAATCTGCAGAAATACAAACCCTTTGGAAGCCCTGGGCTATCCTTTTTACAGCACAAAATCCCACCTCCATCCCAAAGGAGATTACGTAATGACTGATAAGTGATCTATACAATCTGTATAGTTGGATCCTTTAAGATAAACGGATTAGAAAGGGAATAGTCAAAATGGACTTAGCAACAAATGCATATTGTCCTCATATAGGTGTACATAGGTCTTGCTCATTCTGTTTTTAAGTATACTCTTTCTAGAGAGACTGATACAAAAAAAATCAATCTTCAAAAGTTGTAAAACCTAGTGAGATACAAACTTGATAGATGTAAGAATAAAATGGTGTAAATAACATTTTAATTTTGATTTGACTCTTTCAAGCAGGGAGACAGAAAAACACAGATCAGAAGACATTATTTAGAAACCATAATTTCCAGTATTTTGTTGCAACTTTTGAACCTATAAACCTTTTTTCAAAGTTTAAAGGTTTTTCTGCGTTTGGAACTTTTGGAAAGAAGACCCATACCAAGTATTTCAAGAGTTGTGATAAAATCAGAAGAGCCAGGAAACGCAATAGGTATTTTTGAATTGCAAACTAACTCTTTCATATTAAATGCCATCAGAGACTAGTAGACTGGTTTCATGGAAAAGAATACTGTTATGTACTGTGAGAATAGGTGTACAAATAATGACAGCCAAATTAATTTAAGGTTGCACTTTTCAGATGTCAGTCTTGACCATAGTTGTTCTACTGCTACACTTCGTGGTAATTCCATGAATCCGCAACACTAAAGGTTTTTAAAAAAGACAATTTAGAAGACAACTAACAATTATTAACCAACTAGAGTGACTTAGAATCAGAAGTTCTGGAGTTCATTCTCCTGTCTGCTCCCAACTTGCTGCATGACCTTGAATAAAATACTTAATTTATCCAGACTGCAATCCTACCTTAACGTGTGTCTCCTAAGACTCCCATGAGCTTTAATTAATTAATCCATCTCTATAAATCTTTCAAAAGCTTAAGGATGGAAGGGCCTATGGAAATTAAAATTATTAACAATATTTTCCTAAACAGAGGTAAACAGTGATGTATGTTTGATGTATGAATACAAATGCAGGTTTTCATAAAACTTCTGACTTGCTCCCTCAAGTTACAGCAATTTGGAAACACGCAGTGACAGAATGAACAAGACACATGCCTACAGATCCTTAATTCTCTGTGTAGCTCTAAAACTGCCTCCCTTTCACAGCACATTCATACAATTACAAATTATCGTTGTTTAACATTATGAAAATAAATAATTCTTACCCTCAAACCCTGCTCCATGGACAAGCAGAGGACCTGCCAGGGTGCTGTGTACCTGAACATGTTTGGCCCCTTTTGAAGACAGACAAATACCAAAAGGCACACAAATCTCTCAGGTCTTCGTGTTGCTCTGCATCTGAGGGATGCTTAAATGAAGAGAAATCTTTCAGCTGTACTCTTCAAGGGCCACTTCAGCAGACTCTAAGACAGTGTTACAGCCATTCCACTTGCACCCTGAGGAACTGAATAACTAATTCAATAAGAGGCTTTTTTCCTTGGGAAGAGCTTAGCTCAAACTCAATTAGCATAAATAGGATGATAACCTTTGAACCTCCCACTCCTCCTCTTGAAGGAGAGGATGGTGGACAGCATGTCATGGCAGGGTCACTCCTTCTCCTGCAAATCTTGAGTTTGTTTTATTTCCATGGCAGACATTACTTTCATTGGACTCTACTTCACAAGTCCAGAAGCAGCTATCAGGGATAATCTGTAGCTTTGCCTTCTTTATTTTTGTTATTACCTTTTAGTGTGACTGAAGGGAATTCTCTCTTCCTCTTGCCAGGAGGGATTCCCTCCTGTCCTGTCTCTGGCATCCTGACCTCTACTTTGCAATCGGCACAGTAATAAATAATAAACTCACACAGAAGCTGCTATGATCACTCTCATGTTACAATCGCCACATTAAAAAAAATTACCACCCTAAATGAGACTGAAAGGTTTCTTCCAAAATATCCCATTGTGAGGTCTTTGCAACACTGGAAATAAGATATACTGCAGTCTTCTTTATGGTTACATTTTTCTTAATGGATTATAATTTTTTCTGTTCGAGAACAAGGCTTATTCTCAAAGATATCAAACTGGGAAAAGAGCAAAGTTCAGTTATTTTCTACTTTTATGTTATTTCAGTGATGAACCAAAAAGGTGCTTGTCAGTGCTACAGTGGGATGCTTTCCATACACCAGTGCCACATTTGCTTTTATGGCAGTTGTTTGTAAGCATAAACCATCACAGATAGAAATCCACACAAACAAATCAAGCAACTAAGTTATCCTGGTTTCTTTCTTTAGCTTTGACAGAGGAAGAAGCAATTTTAGATTTATATTGACTCAAATACGACTCAGTGAACCTCAATACTTTATCTCCAGTACTTGTACTGCAGCAGTGACACCCAAATGAATTACAGGGATGCAGGAAGAACTGTACAAGAATTGTCCCTATAGCTACTCCTACCAGAGAACTGAGGCTGTGCACAGCATTGCTCCCCCCTCAGCTCATGAACAGAAAACAGCTATAACAGAGTTCTGTGAGTCCAACTGGAGCACAAAAACCAGCAGAAGCACTCTAACACACAACTGTTTTGTTAAGAAAGTTCTCTGAGAAAATGTACCTCCTCATAAATATTTTGTCTTTCTTGACAGTGGAGGGACAGACAGCCATGAAAAACACCTAGACACTACTAAAGCACTGATTTCACCACATACTTGGCAAACAATCAAAACACCTGAGGTCTGGACTAACATGGATTACAGGAGAACTTAAGTTAAAACACAAGCTAGAGGAAGTGCTGCCTTTCTGCTAAAGTAACTTACTTCAATATGGCCAAGGGCAGGGCTGTGCGTTTTGGTGAGAAATGGTCATTCTAAACATCCTTTGAACCCTCCCATGGCCAGATTTGCAAACAAATGATGTGGCAAAGAAATGAGCTTGTCTGCATGCATCCTAATCTTGTACTTACTTAATAACTTCCTTTTTTTTTTTGTTTCACTTGTCAAAGGCTGAGTGCCTTGCTCATTACCATTATATGATGAAGTCTATACCACAGTATTTAACTGTAAATACCATAGTATTTCAACTCTAAAGTTAGATATACATACAGAACGGATCAACCTAGGTACCAAGATACAATAATGTAGACTTGACAGTGAACCAAGTCTGCAAAAAGACCTGAAACCCAGGAGATCCTCAGGAAAATACTCATGATAAAATGTTTTGTCTTAATATAGAATATTAAACAAGCTTCCTAAAAAGAAGACCTCTGATCTTTGATTTTTGTAGTGGAAGAACTGAATGATCCTGAACAGCTCAGAAACTGGCTAGCTGAAAATATTGTGATATATCAACCATATATAGAACAGTTAATTAACTGTGAACAACACACTGAGGCTGCTTTTACATCTTTTGCATTAAGAAGAAAGAATTCACGCAAGTGAACAATTAAAAATGCATAATCTGAACTTTTATGACCTTACACCCGTGCAAATATAATTTGCTTATTTTCTGCAAAAGTAAGCCATCTTTCACCCCTTTCATTCTAGGTTTTCCCACCTTTCTTTTTAATTAGAAAAGAAACTAGGACGCCCCAGCCCACAGCCAATTTTAAATGAGATCACAGAGCTGCTGATGATAATATAAACATTCCCATACGAAGATCAGAAAGTCAACGCAACAGCTGACTTGTCTTCAGGGAGAAACAGTGAACAAACACCCTGAAAGGGAAGTCACAGAGATACGACTGTGCCATCCAAGCCGGGTCTATTGACAGAGAGTACATGTTAATGAATGCCCACTGTGTCTGAAAGCCCATCATTCCTCCCTTTCACCAAAAATCATTAACACCAGGGGAGAGCTTTCCCGGGCTCGGAAGTCAAAATACTAACACAGTGCTTCTCTCCAGCAGCTTGCTGTCAGAAGAGTTAGTGTTGAAATCTTCTTGGAAAACGTAGGCAGGATTTACAGCAGCAATGCAAAATGCAATCGGTCCTTGGAGGAGAATGCAAAGCACATAGCAATAAGTATCACGCCCACATTCTGTGGCTTTTGTTTCTCAAGCAGGGGTCATTCAACTTCCTGTGAGACTCTGACAGCACAGGATTTACTAGCGCTGCCCTTCTACTCCTCCTTCTTTTATTTCCCAATAAATACAAAGCCTTAGGATAAGGTTAAGAATTTATTCAAGCTGATGAAGCCAGAAAAGTTGTTTGCCTTCCAGTTGTCCATGAGTAAGGAAGATGAGACACTGCATCAAAGAGATAAAACCTCCTGCTGTGAAAAATGCATGTCTCTAAACTATTAAATTGGAATTTATGAGATCAAATTCAATCCCAGGCTCTGACATCGTGGAAAAAATAATTTAATCTCAGTGTCTTTTATCAGAAAGGTGTCTATAGCATATTATGAGTTGTATGCAAAGAGTGTGCTTCTGAGGATACCTGCCAATTTGTCTCCTTCTTTGAAGACTTCTGGACTAATCTCTCACATACATCAGTGAATGAGGTAAGTATCCATACAGTGTCTTCTTCTTTTGGTATCCAAAGAATCCAAGAAGAAAAGGCACCCAAGATCTTCAATTTTCTTTTTCTATTTTACTGCCCATTAAAATGCTTAATTGCATTTTCCTGGTCCCTCAGTGCCCCACTGAAATGCAGTGGCTCATGCAGTAGAGCATATTGCAGCTACAGTGCCAGAAGAGTGAGGAAGACCTCGCTTCCCTTCCTCTGCTCAGCATGCCTGACACTTGACACAGGGGAACTTGAAATTTCCTGAAATGCCTCTGTTTCTGTCCATGCTATATGCATGTACAAACACAGAAGTTGTGTGAGAAATAAGGCACCACTGTGCTCTGTTATTCCCTTATAAAAGGAAAGGAAGAATTCGTACCTGTCCTACCGAACATAGCCTGGCTAAAAAGGACACTGCCACATAGGAGCCAGAAGCTCTCTCAGTCTTGGCCATGAGCACTCAAAGATTTTAAATAATCACAAGGTTTGACAGTTGCAAAATATAGGGTTTGATGATCTGAAATTCGGGTGGAAGTACTCAGCAGTCTAATCTTGCTGAATATCCATCTGTAATTACTGAATGTCATGAGCACTTTATTGAAAAAACACGAACTGCAGAATTGAACAAGAGAGACCAAGAATTCAGCCTGAGCTCCTCAGGAAAGAG
>NW_005054385.1:2309986-2322169 GCF_000277835.1 Geospiza fortis
GAAAGAGTGACAGGTATTTCTAGTACGCAGTACTACTATACTGCTTCTCTTCTGTTCCTAAAGTAAGAATTCTCCTACAGGTATAAACCCCTCATTTTTCATTCCTGCCTCCTGGTTGGAAAGGAGTAAGATAGAAATTTTAAACCAGCCAGTCTCAAAATCTCCTGAATTAAATTTATCATTTTGTTCATCTTACCTCTTCTGTTGCACAACATTTCATAATCCCCATTTTATATGTGACACAAAAGAGCAGATTCAAAATGATCCTTATCATCAGTCTATATATGCAAGATGTCAGATAGTAAACCAAAAACATGCAGTATCAGCAACATGAGAAGCCTGTCTTTTCCAATCATGTATCTCAAAGGCTAAGCAAATTTTCATAAACAAATGGAGAAGTTTGAAAAGAAGCAGCAAATGTTTGTCCAGACCCTGTATGTGAAGCCTGGAGAATGCAAAGCTAGAAAACATCCGGTTGCTTTGTGGAAGAAAGTCAAATTATTATGCAGGTGTGCTAGTGATTGGATGCTGAGCCCAAAACACTGGCTTTTTTCCTTTTTCTTTTTTCTTTTATTTTTTTTTTTTTCCAGTCAGTCTAATAAAATAAATGGTTTCTTGCTACATAACCCAATCTCCATTGTTTTCTGGTAAACCTCTGTGGATACAATACTGCTACTATTACTCAATGTCCATCTTCCTTACATAAAAGTGCCATCTCTGGGAAAACAAGAACATGATTAGACCATCAGCTACTAGGTACTCCAAGGAGTGATAACATAAGGAGTATTTCAGTAAGAGCATACGCAAGGTTAGCCCAGTACTAAATAATTTTCTCAGTACTTAGAAAAACTTGTTCCATCACAAGAAAAAGTATTTTTTTAGAGTATTTTAAAGTGAAAACATGTAGGTGACTATGGGCTGGACTAACATGGTCTAGAAAGATTAATTCAGATAAATAGAAGGAACTTGAGGAGCACAATTTTCTACCTTCTGTTTGAAAGGAAAAGCAGTAAGAAAGGGTGTAAGAAAAAGGTATTTTGTCCAAATGCTCAGCAGCTATACATGAATGTGATTCTTGACTGCATTTTTCAGAAGGAATGCATGAGATCATGAAAGGTAAGATCTTAACAGTTGCTGATTGCAAAACTTCCCTTGAATACATCAATCTGTGCACTGCAAACAACTAGTGATGGTATTGAGGCATGATCAGTGAGGTTTTCCCATCGTACAGAAATTACTTGGCTTGGTGAAGATATATAACAGCTTCCTATCATGCTGTCAAACAAATCCTGCCACCAAAAACACAGGAAGAAGACATTATGCAATCCCCAGTTCAGCTCTAGGTTCTCTAGTTTAGCTGCTAAGGCATGGCTCACAACACAAGGAATTTAACTGGGTATCTGGCTGTAGAGGCAAGGAGCTTTAGATTTCGATCATTCACTGGTATTCACATGGCTCTCTCTAAGCAGGAAATCCCTAATTCTCACTCATATTCTTTCCAAAACAGATACATCTGCTGCTTGACCACCTTTTAACCTCTGAAAGACCAAAAACCAAACGTTTTTACAAATGGGAAAGATGACAAAAATCCTGAAAATTCAGTAGAAGAGGAAACTCTCTTAAAACCTTCACTAAAACTGCTGTGGAGGGAAGAGAGAGAGAGAGATCATCCTGAGACAATTAATGTGAAAGAAACATCAGGAACAGAATATAAGGGTGGAATTTACGTACATTGTCTGTCCTGGAAAATACTGAGTGACTGGGAAACAGTTCTTTTCAGCTTTTCTAGGGTGTCCCTGTCTAGGTAATATGCCAAGTGTATCCCTGGGCTTTCTACAAAAGGAATTATGCACTAATCACAGAACTAAAACGTCTTGTGGTTTAGCAGAAAATATCACAAGCACTTAGATGACAACAGTTGGGATCCAGTGTAGAAGTCACCATGGAAAAACAGGCTTTTAATTAGCCTAACAGCACTTGAAAGGTGCTGGCACTGTGGTTTTGATACTGACGCAAGGACAGTAGGCAGCCACAGTCATATAGCAGTGACAAGGCAGGCCAAAGGAGCTGCTGTCATCCTCCTCACCTCTGGCCTGGTCATGCTGGGTTTGGCTGTCTGATGATATGGCTGAAGAGTAATCTCAGTAAAAAGAAAGGGAACAGTGATTCGTATCTAAATTCAGATTTCAACTGAGCAAACACACATTACGCAGCATAAACTGACACTGCAGTAGCCTAATCATCATACTTACCTTGGGTGGTCAGCTAGCGAGCCACCAGCTCAGCTTCCCAACTTGTAATCCTGTGAAATTTGTTCAGCTCACAGTTTAAAGCCTTGTTTGTGGACAGTTCAAATCCCCAAACGTGCTTTCCATTTGCAGTATCTTAGGCCCCACTGCAAAACTGCTTCCAGAACTTTAACAAATGTATGTACTGACAGAAGAAGGAAACAAGCTTTCCTATGTCATCTAGTCCCATCACTGATTATGGCAGGAAAGCATGACAGTTTATCATCTTCATGAAATTATTCAAATTCTGTCTTAAAAAAAAAAAGGCTAAGAAAATTTGTCTCCATTGTTGCCATGGCGGTGTTAGCCTGATCCTCAAGGGCTGGGTTCTAGTTTCTAGTGGACATCTAATATCAAGTTCACCTCTGTTTTGGTTTTTTTTCCAGTACTGACCATTTGATTTAGTAACCTACTGCCCTTCTTGTTGTTTCCCTCCCTGATGCATATATAAACTTTTGATACATACCAGTCTGCAACTTTCTAGACTAAACATGTAAAGCTCCTTTAATCTCAAATTGTATGTCAGGCTTTCATCACTTGGCTGTCCATGCAACCCCTGCAGTGCCAAGTCATGCCCCTATCCCTTTTGCCCTGACTGGCAAGTAGTAACAGCTCAAAAGGGAAGAAATTCTCTTTGTATTGCCCCATACAGAAAGTCAACCCTCAGGGAAACCCCTGAGTACACAAGGAAGGTATTTATATAGAAAGTGTATGGGCAAAAACAGGTGCATGGCACAGGAGGTGCAGTCGGTGGCAGCGCAGGAGATGCTCACAATTGTATTTCCCTCATCAAACAGGATTATACCAATTAAAAGATGACAATAGCTTGACAATATGACAATGACAATAGCAAGCAGATGGGCATTTCAAAGACAAACATTTTCTCCAAAACTGGTAGCAGCAGCAACAGCTGTGCTGAAATGGCAATGAGTCAGTGCACCAAGAAACACAGAAAGTATGTCGTCCTTCATGGACTGCCTTAAACCTGCTCCTCTCAGACCGCCCAACACAATTCCTTACCCTCTAATTGTCTTCCAAGCTCAACCGACACTGAGCTAATGAGTGAATGATTAAGCACCAGCCCATGCTACTCTATGCCCTGGATACGATTACCAAAGTTACAGTGCCAAGCCAAACACTTGCAGCTCATTTCCTTTGCATGAAATGGCATCAGAAGGGGAAAACGAAATGGAGGATGCTCACGCAACCACTTTGTTTACAGAAGAGAAAGTTTCAGCAACTCAGTGGGGAACTCCGGGAGAAAATCCCTTCTCCCTTAGCACTGTGCTCTAACTCTTCGTGTTAGAGCAGCCAGCACCACCACAGCCATGAAATCAGTCGGACTGCCAGTTCCATGGCACTGCCCTGCCACAAGTAATTTCAGAATGCAACAAATAATTCTCAGAAATATGGATCCAAGCCTCTCTGAATCGCATGCCATACCCCTCACCCTGCTACAAGCCCCAGCCCCTGCCACCTCCTGGCCCTACCACTCCATCCTCCTCGCCCCTCATTCCCTGCTGTGCCCTGCTCTCTCTGCCAGCACCTCTTGCTGCATGCCTGAGCGTGGGAGGGGCCCTGCTGGCACTATCTGCAGGCATTCAGAGGCTCTGTGCCCGGCTGATTTCGAGGCTGCAGAGCCTTGTGAAGGTTTAACAGAGGTTACCCCTGCACGGCTATGTGGATCTCTGTGCTGCAGAACAGAGCCTGCTGGCACAGACTCTGCACAGATATGGCTGCAGAACTGGGTATGGAGGAAAACTTCTGCTCTTTGTTCACTCAAGTCTCAGCCTCCGTCCTAAACTTGTCATAAAGCCTACATCTAGGTCTTGCATGCAGCACTTTTGCACTAAAATGGAAAGGAAAACAGAAAGGACAAGTCCCAACCAGAAAGCCCCCAGCAGCTCCAGCCACATGAAGATGTTCACCAGCCTGTCTCAGAAAGTTCACCAGCCATATGGCATGATTTTATAATGGCTTTTACATCTGCTTTTTCCATAGGAGTAATACCATACATATTTGTGCCAAATGAGGTGTAACATGACAAAATCATTGGAGAAAAAGCTGCCAGTTAAAACTTTAGCATGAAACTCATCTGATTTTCCTTGGTTTAGGTGGATGTTGCATCCTTATTTTACAAAAAATACAGTTTCTAAATGCAGCTTGAGTAAGTCTGGTGACTGGGGATCAGTTCCACTCAATCAAAAAATATTAGGAACTTGCAGTGTATTAGCCTCATCCCTCCTAAGTCTTTCATGCTTCTTCCCACCTTGTTTTGATCTTTCATTTTATTGCAAAACTGTGTCTTTTACTGTCCAGATTCTCCTTCTAGCAGTGAACTCTCACAGCTGATGATCTGTGCCCTACTGAGATCTTTGGAAGACAAGCTGTCTCCAAAGGACAAAACCAGGCACTGTAGCCTCAGAAAATTTTCACTGAAGAACCACTGGTGGATGAAGAACAAAGATACATGAATTCACCCCATGACAGGGCTGCATACAGAAATGCATATAGAAATCTCATCTCAAGAAGAAGAGATACTATGACAACACCATGATCCTGGTAGTTTGGTTTTCACAAAAGTAAAAAGCAGCAAGAGAAACACCAATGTAACTCCAGCTGTGTCAAATTCATACTTGTCATTTCAACTAATAAATATTCTATTTACTTTCATCAAATATCCATCCACATGTGTCAGGTATTTTATGTAGAGTTTTGATGAATGCTCAGCATTACCTTAGCTTACTCTTGTCACTCCTTCATTTTTTATCAATTCACGAAGTCTTGTCCCATTTCAAAATCTCAGCAGTCACAACAGCCTCCCATCATGTGCAGAGCATTCAGTTGCTCCAGGGCATGCTCTTTTCCTCTGAATTCTCCGAACAATGTGTCTTTTCTTCTCCCTTTTAGCCCAATCCCTTTAAAAACGGTGAAATTTTGCAACAGGATTTGTACAAATCCCCTCATTTTCTGTTAATTAATTAGTTATAATAAAGCAACATTTATATATAAGCTATGAAAAGTTACTGCACTGCCTCTTGAACTCTTCTTACACTGAAAGCTTTCTACTAGAAGACCTTCTCTGACAATAAGTATGGAATCTGCAGAGTTCCCTGCTCCCATCTGCTACCAGATGCTGTGAGACCATTGCACTCACTTCACCCACTTCCAGTGTTTCCAGCATGCAGTACCATCTGAGTTTTCCTTACAGCGACTGAGGTCTTCCCCTCCTGGTGTTAACTGTGCTGAACAATGTCTGCCCAGATCAGGCAGAGACCGAGCTTGTCCCAGCTTTCTCTTATGTCAGATGCTGCTGCTGCAGGGCACAACTAGGGGAAATAACCTTTGGGAGGGGAAGGGGGAGGCAGAAGGCTCCTTTGGTGCATATGCAGATATCTTTGAGTGCTCACACCACACACACACACACACACACACACACACACACACACGTGTATGCCTGCATTTCGTGTTGCTTGCACAAAATGTCACTTTGCCCCTGCCAGGATGGATAAACGCTGCTATTGTGCAAGAATCTCACTTAAGATATGGGGCATTTTCAAGGATGAAAGCACTTCAGTCATTGCAGCCACCTAGAAACCCAGCAGTGGGACTAATTCCCTGACTAATGCCATACTGTGACGCCTTTCTGGAATCACTTGTTACATGCTGCTTTTTTGCCCACACTGATTAGCCACCACATACTAAGACAAAATACCTGCCACTGCTATTGAACTCGTAGCCATATGGTTATTGCACCAGCTCCTCCATCCATCTGGCTGGGTGGGCTGTATGGATATAAGGAGTGGCCATGCATCACACAGCCACAGATGCTCCTCTGGCTCAAGACACTGAGACCAGTTGTGCCTTTCACAGAGGTCTGTTATGTCTTGAAATGTCTTAAGAGCACAGGTGAAGAGAGATGCTGAAAAATGAGTCTAAAATCCAGATTCAGTTCAAGATACTGCTTCTGTCCATTCAACAGTTTTGGGCTGAGGTATGATTCTGTCTGCAGACTTGCCATTCACAGTGAGGGGCATAATGCAAAGAGAATGAAGATGTGCTATGTTAGAGCCATTTAGACAGCGAGACTGATCTAACCTATCTTTCACAGACAAGATAAGATCCAAATTTGATGCTGTATATGGAGCTAACCCTTGTGCTTGGAGACCACCTACATTTCACCTCAAGGTATTTTTTAAGGTGCAAGAATAAACAAATGATGAAGTATCAATCCATGAAATTCAAGAGAACTGCAGCTGATCATTCAGCTTCACTTATTTGAAACCAAACACATCCATTTTAAAATCTGGTAGCTAATACAATAATCACTGAGCACAGATACAGAATGAAGTAAATATGAGCTTTAAAATGCAGTTTTCAATTGAAAGGTTACAAAGAAGAAAAAAAGTCAATTCACTGATTTCTCTTCCTTAATCTTAAGTGCAGCATTGCAGTTTTGTGAGTCGCCCCTGCGAGCCTTCAATCTAGACCAGAGAGAGACACTTCTGCCCTCCTGCAGAGGGAGAGGGTGCTGCGTGCTCCTAGCGCTGTCAAGGCACAGGATGGCATTAGCAAAACACCAGCAGTTGCTACCTCGTGTAATTTGCAAACAGATAAGGACTGGTAAGAGTCAAAGCTTAGTGGAAACAGATGCTTTGCTAACTGCAGCACCTTTGGATGTAACCAGCCAGAGTGCTGGCTGTGAGTGACAGCCCACCTCTTAAGAGTCAAAAGCAACATTTAAAAGGAAACCCGGACACTCTTTGATTAGCATTGTTTAAGAGTGCCTTGTTAAGCCAGAAAGGAAGTGGACATTCGGTTTCTAAGGAGCACCACCAAACAAAATACCATCTAAACAAGATAAATGTAGCAGCCTGAGCAAGTTTCTCGGCAAGTAACTCCACCTAGGAATTTCTCTTGCGAAATTGGTCTCTCCTGTGCTTCCAGACTCATCTACTGGGATAGACCCAGCTTGAGGGGCACACTTTCCCTTCAACACAGATTATGTGAATGAGCTTTGTGGAGGTATGTGCAAATCTGTGCTCCTGTGAAGCCTGCACACCGGGCTCTTACACACAGTGTGTCACTGCCAGACCTTACAAGCCGGGACAGGGCAGTGAGATCTCAGAGGGAGAAAGCCTCTCCCTCCATGGGGTTCATCTGAAGAGCCTTTCTCATCCCCCAGATCTATCTCCACAGGCACTGCTCCAGAGCACTGGGTGGAACACAGAGATAGCCCAGGATGGAGGTGTGCAAAGCCCACCCAAAGGCCATCCTGAAGGCACAGCAACACTTCCACACTCTCCTTCCCCACCCACTGCTGTTCCCTGCCTGGAAGCCACTGGCTTTCCTTGCTAGACACTGCTTCCAGTAAGGTATTATTCATATTAAGCATGTCTTGTTAGTGCTGCGCGTATGGCCTGGGAGAAATGAAATGTTTTTGTTGCCTAACAGCTCTCTGGTGGAAGCAGATCCTCTGAAATGAGGTTTAATACCCAAGTCAGGTTACCTGTGCCAGCCTGTGGAGACAACAGCAAGCAGCAGGGAACCACCTGCATCTTTAGAGACATTACCTGACTGACACCATATTCTCCCTCTGAGACCACAAAACCATTTAGGTTGGAAGACACCTCTAAGACCATTGAGTCCAATCATTAACCCAACACTGCCAAGTGCACCACTAAACCATGTTCTTAAGTGCTGTTTCCCAGCTTTTGATATTTCTTCAATGGCTTCTCCCCTATTTTAGGGAACAAGCCCCTTTCTGAGGAACCATCCAACCACATTTTACATACGCTAAAAGCCTCAGATAGAAATCTTGCCCAAACTGTATTTGTGTTTCCATCTGTGTTTATTCTTTAAGAGCTGTGGCTTATTTTTAATGGTGTTTTTACTCCAGTGCTTTTTGTATCAAGTGCAGCAAAGGAAATAAAAGGTTAGTGCAAGGCTTCTTTGCGTAGTTAATTTAAACATGTTTCTATTACAGTCGGGCAACAGCATGTCTGCCTTCAAACGTGCTGATGAGAAAAACCAAGAAATGGAACTATATGAAACAAATTCAATGCTTGAACTTCTCTTGGAGCACCTCTCCATGGCTGTCATTGAATCTAACTTAAGTCCTTATTTCTAGCAGGTTAAGCATGGAAATGTTCCTGGGGAGAAAGACTGCAAGAATGACCCTTCAAGTGCTTTCTCTTAAATTAGCATCTTAGTCCATGGCAGATCAATTTCAAGGGAATATCATGCTGTGGGTGTGGTGGTGACACCTTTCTCTGCATCTCTCTGGAGGCCTCAGTTAAAGAATGAAAGCAGAGGGAAGAAGCTCAAACTTGAGCAAGTAGCACAGATGTGTAGGAGTCAAAAGGGAACAGACACAGCAACTTCCCTTCTGAGATGAAGACGGATACTGAGACTATAAAAGTGTACAAGCAAGAAAACAGGGAGCAAGATGACTAATTAAGCTACAGCATTTGTAACATTCAGTTTTAACATTAAATTTATTTGGTATGTAGTTGTCACTAAGGTATTGAAGAACACCAGACAACTGGAGAGACACATTTGCCATTGTGCAACTAAAAGTTAAAACCAAACAGAAAATGGGGAACATATTCCACTTTATGGTTTTTGTCTTGTATAGTTTGTTTGGGTTTTTTTTTTTTTTCTTCTCTGGACTGTACATATATGTGAGTTTCGTAAGTTTTTCTGACAAACATTCTGGAGTATCCTGGTTCTTTGTGGATGCCTGAATGTGCAATGGGCTCAAGAGGCTTAAGTGAGCTGGTGCAAACGCTGAGCACGTCCACACTCAGAGAGATGGTGCACTGCCCAAGTGCACCAACAAAGAGGACATGTTGTTCACAGACAGAGCAGGCTCAGCAGACTAAGTCAAGGTCTTTAAGATGGTTCACTTATTGGGGAGAGTGGGGCAGGATGTGTTTTGATCATATCCTTTTCTGTATGGCGGCTAATGAGCTGTACATAAATAATGGCAGTGTCCTGTGCAGCTGCTCTGTGGTTAAGGATGGCCTTGGGGCATCATGCTACAAAGGGCAGGGACTCCCGTGAAATGCTTTACAAGCACCTCAGCCACATATTTAGGAGGGGCAATAACTACTTCAAATTGCAAAGTATGAATACTCAGTCCTCTGATTCCTCCTATTTATCACATCGTTGTTGACAATTCACGACTTGCTTATCAGGATGAAAGACCTGGGCAGCACTTGACACATTCTCACAATGGAATGATAAACAACACCATGGTGAGCATAAGCACGTCTGTTGGTGAGTCAAAAGGAAAGCTATTCTATTTTACTCTAAAGGACAATTACCAAAGAAATGTTCACACAAGGAGAGGACTGGTTATTTGCACTGCATGAAGGTGTGGGACTCTGTCCTGTGTTTATGGACAGCAGCTGGAGGTGCTGTAAGGCACGTTCCATTGTAGGAATGTCTGGGTGTATCTGATGTGACAGAGAACCATTTGAGGGAGAAACAGAAACACTGTGTCCCAGGACTCCAGCCAAGCCTACTGATAGCCTGTCAGCCCTTCCCTGTTTTCTCCTCCTTTGATGCTGTCCCTATCACGACTATTAATCCCTCCAATTTCACTGGCCTTTTCTGGCTGCTTAGGCAGAGATCTCCCTGTCAGACGTAAGGGATGCTGTCTGCTGTATCTTAGAAGCACCGTGAGAACAACTCTTTTCAAAAGCACCAATATCGGTCAGTTTTGCCTAATCGATGGGTCACAGTTTATCTCACTGAAACGCGGCAAAGAACTTCCAAGTGATGTCAGCGGGCACAAAGCAAGGGCACTGCTGAGGTGTTAACCATTTTTGCCAAACCCTCAGCCCATTTTATACAGTAGAAACAGGCCAATGAATTCCTGAGCATCTGTGGCAGTCCTGGGGAACGTCCACACCGTGTTTTTTCCATGTGAAATGAATACCGGAAGCAAGATTCTAAAAGCCACGCCTGAAGATCAGTAAGAAAATGCAGGAATGGGCCCAAGTAGCAGTGCTGTGTCTCCCTGCCTACATCCTTTCAGAGGTCAAGTCTTGGGGGATGCTTGTTTGTTAATGTTGTGAAAGGTCAGGACGAAGGCCCATCCACGTTAAAGAGCAGTACATATCCAAGGTTTGCTGTTTATGTTTGTCGTTCCTCCTCACACCACATCCTCATGCCAAACTAAGCTAATTTTTCCCCAAAGCATCCCCAAAGTGAACTTTCCCTTGATCCACAGGCATATGACTGACCTGTGTGACTGCCTTTGAGATCAAGAGAAAGTGGGGAAACATCTTTCAAGTGTGATTAAAATATTTTAATAGGTGAATTAAAAAGCAATGTTATTTCACACAAGGGCTGTCCTTACTGACAAATGTTCAACTATTCTCTGTTCTCATGCTGCATTTTACCTTTGGCATCTTCTCTGATTCCTTAAACTCCATTTAAATAATTTAATAGGTGTACATTAGTTATATTAGTCAAAAAGGGCATTTCCCATGTGCTTTAAGGAAAAAGCACATGTTGTTTTTTGTTTAAAAAAGTATGTATTCTGTGGAATAACTGGTATGAAAACAGAAGGAAACATTCTTGAAAAATTCACAAAGTAAATGTTATTAGAAAAAAAGTTCTTACTTAAAAGAGAGACTGCGTAAGTGCCTGTTACTTTGTTTATATTAAGCTTGTTCATAAGCACACCACAAAATCTAGGAAAAGAATGAATCTTCTTGAGATTTCTTACTTTGAAGACACAGAACAGTAAGCCTAAAATGACGTGACTCTACAGAAAAACCCATGCATATTATCAGACATGGTTAGGATTTTGAATCAGTTAAGGCTAAAGAACAAAGTTCACCCTTGCTCACAAACTCACAGATGTGCTAATAAAATGTTTTCTGATTTGGTTTTTTTCTCTGGGGTCATATCAATATAATATGTAGATTGAAGAAAACTTCATCTAATTTTCTCTGCTCCACTTCCAATCCTTATCTTGGCAATACTGCCTCAGGAAAAGCAGGTAACTTTTAAGTCCAAAAATGACAGGAGAGATCTTCTGCCTGTCCTTGAAGTGCACTGCCGATCTTTCCTGCCTGTTACAGTGTTTTCGTCCACTCTTTTCCAAGATGAAACTGACAGTGGCAGGAAACAACTGGCTGACTCTTTTCCTTATTCCTTATTTTCCTTCTTGTTCATTTTACAGTTTCTGCCTTAGAAATCATTCTGATGACCATCATTCAATCTGATGACCGTGTGTCTGCTTCAAGGATAGCAGCACATGGAACTGCAAGAGAAGCAGAAGTGAGGGACTGAAGCACAGCACTACCTCCCAGTGAATGGGGAGAGACAGGAACAGTCTAAATATTTAAGTCTCAAAAGAACATTCACAAGCATGGACTGATCCATGTTCCTCAACATGTCTCCCTTTCTTTGAAGGTCCTTTCAAGGAGGTACAGGTAATCAAGGAGTCTCTGAAAGTTCCACGCTGTTATTTAAGCATCTTCAGTAAGTGATTTTATTAGTTCTTCTGGTGGACTTACATTCAAATACTTTACCTGGAAGGAGGTAAATTATCTTTTAACACAGTTTTAAATCTTGCCTAACAAGAGGCACATCCTCTTCTCCTCACCAGGAGCTCAGCTGCTACTTGTACTAGTTCATATGCAGATGCTTGTAAATAACTCCTTCCTACAGGACGATAAGGAAAGCATTTGCTCCCTGATTTTCTGTGCAATTATTTTCAAGGGAAAGGTGCTCTTGTAAATGTGCAAATGAATCACAATCTTCAAATGCAAAAAGAAAACAATGTCTGAAATGAAAGGCTGGCTGTGATCTGGCTACCTTACCTGAAAACTTCTCTGGAGAAGGCCATCCTGTATGAATTAAAAGCCTGATAATT
>NW_005054385.1:2322209-2345949 GCF_000277835.1 Geospiza fortis
TACATCTATACACACACATAGACAATGAGAAGATAGCTAAAGATGCCATGGAAGAAATTCCAAAGGATTAAAAGGTTGCATCAGGCCATCTAGAGAATCTTCCACTTCTCCATTGCTTGAGCTCTCTGACAAGAACTGGAAGTATTTTTGCAGTTCATAATATTTCAGTGTCTAATTGGCAGCATTGTTCTTTTCTGTCTGATCTTCATAACACACGGGAAGATGAGCTAAAACTTATACTCTAAATATGGAAACCCTGTGTTTAACCTGGTGTTACCCTGCTTCAGCTAACTTCTTTTTGGATGGAACACTGCCAGCAAGTTGGCCTCTTCATGGACCTGTCCAGTGCACCTGGCATCTATTCCAGTACATGTCTTTCTGGAAGAAGTATCCAGAGGAGGCCCACTGTACCATCCCCAATCTGTAAAAAGCACTGTTCCCACCACCCCAACAGATCTCCCTTTAGATGATTGAATTTGTTTGACAGAGATTACATGTATATAGCTTGATGTGTCTTGCACTGCTTAACCTATTACTGTACCATGAATCTCAGTTGTGGTAGTTGTTTTCGTGTCCTTTTAGACCGTGTTAGCACTTTATCCGTGTTATGGTGCTTCTCACACATTGAACAATTCCCATAGCCCAAATCCTCTTCACTTTAAAAACTCCTGCAAATTTCCAACAATTCCTGCCATAGTAGTTCCCTAACTTTGCCAGAGTAACGAGCAACCAAAACCGAGTTCTACAAAGGCCATTTGAAGCAAGGACACGTGCCTCTGGTGTTTCTGCTTGTCCTGCGTGAACCTTTAGTGCTGGTAAACACAGGGCATGGTGTTAACACACATTCTCCAGTGTTCTATGTGCAATGCAGCTGCAGTGTACCTATGCACCATGCAAACAATACAAAATATTACCTTTAGCCTAAGCTGGCCCTGAGCCCTCCTCACTCAGCAGTCCAGAACAATATCCATTGCAAAACATATGCTTTGGCATGCAATGGAAATACATGTTTGCTCCTACAAAAAAGGACACCTAAATTTTTTTTTATGTGGCAGTTATGTGGCAGGGTATGATCCTTCTGTGACCAACAAACAGTAAGGTGCACATCTTAATCAGTTTCTCTTTCCTCTTCTCATTGTATTCTTACAACTGACACATTTTGGACATATATCAGGGCATGTGAAAGGCACTAGAAGCATCTCCTATCACCAAACTTGGCGGACTGAAGTGGCAGATGTGCACACAGAGAGATGGGATCCTTCCATTTTGCTTTATGACCAATGTGCCTTGAAATGTATGAATGGAAAGAGGCTGTGGTCCCACTGGATGGCAGGGCGAGAATTGCTACAGCCATTCCCCAGGACCTGAAGGTGGTGGGTGTTGCTTTCAAAGGAGGCATCACAAACCACTCTTCCTTAATCCACCTGTGTTTAAGTGTGCAATCTGGACTATATTCCCCAGAAAACCAGAAACATTTGAGCCCTCAGTATTCAATCCACTTCAATCCACAATCCACTGCTGTAAACCTCCTCTTTTGCAGAAAAGGTCATCTGTAAGTTCTGTAGACTATACTAGCAGCTGCTCCAACTGTTGATGGCATTTAGTCAACCCCGAATTTGTAAAGAATTAAGGGCTCTTTCAAAACTGTTCCATTCCTCTGGAAGCACCATGAAAGCACTGCTCTTTGTCTGCCATGAACAGGTGTTGTATTTGTTGAAAACAAGTCAAAGGCAAAAGATCCATTAATATTCTTGCAAAAATCCAACAGTTTGCTCTGATGGACTTATAAAACCCTTCTGAAGAAAAAAAAAAAAGCAACTCAACCTCACAGGCAATTAAGCCCTGCCAAAGAAGACACTTCCATGGCTGCAGTTTTTGAGTGAGGTAAGAATACAAGAATACTGAACAATATGATGCACTTTAAAATTCATTGGTGTAGATCTAGTGTAGTAATCCAGTCATAAATCCTGGGGGCACACAGAGAGCAACCAGGAAAACATGTTCCACATGAAGAGTCCAAACCTACCTTGTGCAACAAAGTGCAGGAGGTTTTGTCTTTAAGGCCACCTCAGTGAGAAGTTATCCATTCCATTTAAAAATACACTGTATGTTCCTAACCAGATATAAAATCTTCTGCAGGACATATGCTTTAAGCATGCCTTAAGTTAGAGGAATCTTTTTGTGCATCAAGCCTATTCATTAACACCCCAAAATGTGTGTAGATGTTGATACAGTGGTCTGTATGGCCAAGTTGAGGCCTTCAAACTTCAAGTATGCTAATAGAAGCTGAGAATGTTATATGCAAAAGCAGAACATAACCCAGAAGGTCTAATGGCAATTTTATGGAATAAAATCAGGTTTATAACATTAAAAATATGCAAGCAAATGATTAATGGAAAACCCAAAGGCAAAACACTTTGTCTTGACCTATTTTTGTTCTCAATCATGACAGGACTTGTGCTGACACTACCCCAAGAGCAATACTCACCTCAAAATAGAGCATAATGCTGTGCTTTAACAAAGCTTTCCCCCAAATACAGTAAGACAAAGGTGAGCAGGAGTTATCTTGGAGGTCTGTATCATAGCCTAACATCATGATAACATTTCGCTGCTGAATTTTGCTCTATAAGCACACCAAAAATCCTGAGTACATGTTCACCATTTCCCCTACATGACAAGTTGCCCTCAGTTCATATACCCGTGAATCAAGAGCATGGTTTGTTTTTATCCGTTTGAGAGACTCTTACACCCAGCGAAAAATTCATATTTCACTAAAAGAATGCAAAGAAGGTTAAAAATACTTCATGCACACAAGCGCATGAAAAGTTCAAGTCTGCTTTTATTTCAGCCTGTGGTCAATGGCTTTGTAGCGTTTTTCCTGTTCCAGTTTTACACTCATGACTCCCCCAAGATTCTCCTCATGCTATGCTGAAGGCTCTTCAAGAGCTGAAGGGCAGATACAGATTGGTTATCTTGGGTATAATTAGATGCCAAACCCATCTCTTCTAAACCTGCCACAAAAAGGCTGTGCATCACATTTCTTGGGGTCTCCACTGCACAGCAGCTGTCTGGGCTGGAGTGGGAATGACCATGCTGTGTCCCACTCTGCAAGCACCAAGAAACATCAGGAAGCTCATAGATAGTCTGCTACAGTATGCAGTTAATCGACCACATTGGTCAGTGACTTTTCTTGCCTGGGTCAGATTCCACAGCAGATAACGCCGGATTAATTACAGCAATACATAATTACAACAGCATGCCAAGCTGGCCAAAAGTAAACTTCTTCTGCTTCAGTGTCTCTTCTGTACCTGTGAGTTTTCTGAGAACACCAACCAAGCCATTAACACAGCAGAAAGATGCTGATAAAAATCCCCCCATAGCACATATGAAGGATCAAGTACCTAAATACACAGAGATGCATGTCTCTCTTGACAGTAAGAACAGGTTTGCAGGTAGGACTGCAGGAAAATGAGGCATGGTGCAGCAAGGACTGAATTTCTCCTTCCATCAAGGAAGGAATTTATGGTTTTAATCACTGTCTGGCATTTTGGTTAAGAATGTACAGGGAATTTAGATTAGTAAGACTGTTAACAGCATGGGGAATAGTCACAGTAATGATAGATATAAAACCCCTTCAATCCTACTATTCTCCAACCTACAAAAGACATCTAGTTAGCAAAGGTTTTCATTTTGGTTTTGCTATTGAATGAGAATTGGGATACACAAAAGAAAATTTGATTTTACTTTAATAAAGACTCACAGATGAGACTTTAGTTTTTAAAATTCAAAACTTAAGTATCTCTCATCTTTCTTCCTCCATAACCAAGCTCTTGAAGTTGATGAGGTTCAGATAGACCTGTCTTTACTTACTTCACTATCACAGTAATTTACAACTATTTGAGATTTCTGACTGGGACGCTGCTATACAAGGAAATCAGATTGTGAATCACTGTACTTCTTAACTTTGCCAGAGTCCAAGTAAAAAAGGCACCTGAGATAAGTATTTCTTGATTTATTTAATCTGTAGCTAGTAAAATAACCATGTTCCAGAAAACATACTGGTTTTAAGTTCTAACTTTATTAAAAACAAACAAACAAACAACAACAACAAAAAAGATGGCAAGCTGTGCAGGAAGAGAGCAAACTGTTTTGTGTTTTCACAATACAATACACATTTCTTTGAGCTTCACAGAAACATAATATAATTTCCTTTGATAGGTTTTATCTTGCATTTTCCCATATATGTAAGCTGTTTTTTTCTCTTTTATCTAATAAAACATTTTTTTAAGCTTAGATTAGTGTTCTTTCTGGGAACTGGAGCTGAACAATGTACACAAGTGGCATAGAGCACCACAAAGGCACATGGTAATAACAACAAAATAGAGAAAGGCAACAGGTGATATTGTGGTTGCTGTGGGGTTGATGCAGTATGTGCCATTAACGGATGATTAATTACTGAGGGCTTTGCCTAGTGTTTCTGTTGGCCTCCAGGGCTGTGCAGCAGGGCAGAGACACAAGAGCCAGTAAGCTGGGAAGCTTTCTCCAGCTTCAGACTCACCTATTTCTTCCCTCTCTTCCACTTCAAAATGGACTGATGATATTTTTAGCAGGGCGAGGTGGAGGCAGGAGGGGAAAAACCCCATGTTACTTTCCTTTTACAACTCACTTTCTAAGCACTCAGTCCTTAAGTTCACACTTGCAACTTCACATAAACAGACATGTAAGTCCAGGGGACTCAAATGAGAGGCTCAGGCTTGAGACAGGTCTGCCTTTAGTCTGGGACTGAGAAGACATCCCAGCATTTAAGTTCTCCTAAAAAGCAAAGATCATTAGCTTGAATTTTAATTTCTTCCTTCATCAGTGCCTTATAGTACAGTCCTCACTATATTTAGTTGCCTTTATCTCCTCTCATCAAAGGCACATCAATATGGAGAAAGGCCTCTCTCAATCTCAGACATTTTTACAGCATTTTAGAACTGTCATATCATTCTGCTTTGCTGATAATCCTCAAATCTATTTTCTTGCAGCACTATTAATGGAACAGCATCCTATTTGTATGAGGGGAGTTTGCAACAAAACCAGGATCTACCCTCTGGGATTCACATGTTCTCATTTTAATTAAAAAGAAATCCTATTAAAATTTGCCATTGCCACAAGTGAATCAAATTAATTTAAAAAAATTAGAAGATGGGAACAAAACTGGTTTTTATGAGACAATAATGGCAGTTTAAATCTGTATACTTTTAATAGCATAAATTAAAACTCAGTATTTAGAAGTATTTTCCTTGGGTCTCAGGAAATCCACCGAAGTGGTGGTGTAACCTTGAGTAATGCTGTGACCACTAAATCCACCTCAGGGAGAGGAATGCTGCTTATTTTTATGTAGAGTTTACTCAAAACTGCACACATGTTAATAATGGTCATAAAAATTTTACTTCAGATGAAGAAAGTGTTTAAATATTTACTTCCTCAAAAAAATATCAAACCCCAAACACAGCAAGAAACCTAAAAGCAGAATGAAATTGCTCTACTTACAAATGAAATCACATTTGGGGCATCTTTATTTTAAAGCTTCCAGTAACTGGAGCAAGATGTGTTTGCATTCAATTTCCTACTTATTAAGGAATATGGGTCTGACCTACTGCTGCACATGATCTTTGCAAGGGTGTACAGGGTTGAATGGTAGGTGAAAGATGGCAGATTAGACACAGATTAGGTTCTCGATGGCTTTGCTGATTGCTTAATCTTTGCTTCACCTGCAGCTGAGGAGCATTGCAGAGAGAGGGAGAACCAAAGGACAGATGGATGGCCAGGCCCTGCTTTGGCTGGTAAATGCAGGAGGCCAGGAAGGAGAACACTGCACAAGCACCACAGTAGCAGGTTTACAGGAGCATCTGTCGGTCCCATCGGGTGTAAACCTCTGCACTATCTGGGACAAGGGTGTGAACTATTCCAGTAAGTGAAACGGATAAAGCAGATGTGTCCCTGGGGAGGAAGGCTCACTTCCCACTCAGCCCAGTCCAGCCCATCCCCAGCAGCCATCAGGGAGAAGACTTGCTGGATTCCCAGGGAGCACAGCCCTGGGTGAGGTCATGAAGAGGCTGTCTGGGCAGAAGCTGGGAAGAGGCTATCTCCCAAGTCTGAGGGCGAACTCACACAGATGTTGGGCATGTCCGCACAGTTTCAACCCCTTGGCCACTGGTTCCTTGCTTGTTCCATCAGTTGCAGTGCTGGTTGCACCACAACAGCCACAGCCTTGGCGCAGGACAAGATACTAACTTAACTGAGCAATAACTTGACAGCCACATCTTCAGTGCAGAACACATTATTAGCTTAATTAAGCAACAAATTACTAAACCAGATGAAAGCTATGACAGCAGTCCAAACTCTGTTGCATTATCAAAAAACTGAATAAGCTTCCCCCTAACTTTAGTCACAGGGGAGAGAAGACATAGCAGGGGTGGAGGCAGTGGGAATAACTTCTTCCTTTGTATTCATGGAAGTGGCTGTTTGGAGTGGGAAGATGCTGTTAGCACCACGTGTAGAGGAAAGCCTCTGGTTGTGGTTTTTGACTTAGTTCTGGATTTTGTCAGCTCAAATGTCAACCCTGATTATATTTCTACACCCTTCTTGAAACTCTCACACATCATGACCACAGTTTCATCTCTCCCCACTCTGCTCATGTAACCAAATAACTGACAGCTGGCACTTATTTCCAAAGTTTACTGGTTTCTTCCAGTGAGGAAGAAGGCACCTTGTGAGCACTCACACTGCCATAAAGCAATCATGCCTCCTCCAGCTGTTAGGTTTCCTCAGAGATGCTCCTCCCCAGATCGTGGTCTACATTCAGTTCTCTGTTGTGGCCACTGCCATGCTCAGCTATGCCCCCCATAGCTCTTTGGGCTAGACTTTCCTGCAGGCAGAGCAGATCTCACTTCCAGGGTGAACCTGACACCATCCTTAAAAAGATGAGCACACCAAAAGAAGTTAAAAAACCCCACTATGCAATATATATGTAGGGAGTGATTTGGGAACACAGAATAAAAAACCAAGTAGGAGAGCATGCCACCTCCAGTTTTTGAAGGATGCAAAACTTCTTTCAACTCTTTTTTTAAAAACCTATGCAAACTATTGTACCTTAACACGCCACTGAAAATGAGCAAATGCTGGCAGTAAGCATTGGTACCAACTCACTTGAGGAAGCAGCAGGCCGCAGACCTCTCGCTCGGCCTCCCTCTCCTATCCAGGCACTCTGAAACTTCACACATGTTAGGAAAACTCCGAACCACTTGGAAAAAACCACATCAAGTATGAACCACCTACTCTCACCTCCCCTGGCATTTCTGGTTTTACATTCCTATTCTTGAATTTATTCATGGTCACAACTAGGTGAAACAGACTCATGAGTGCCTCCCTTATAGAGTACAGAGGATAAAAACCAAAATTCTGGCAGAGCAGTGGTTTTCCATGTGGATGATTGCTGCTGCAGGCTGCATTCATGACAAAATATGTTGTTTATGTTACATCTGCTTCTCTCAGTTTCTCCTTAGCAAGGTTGCTGCTTGAATTTGGGTGACAGGACCAGATGCTGACTGAAGTCATTTTCAGCACAACCAACAGCAAAATTTAACACAAATTAATCTTCATTATAAATGGCAAAGAAGCATCTCTGCCTCACAAGACCCAGAGAGTGCTTGAAGTGAGAAGTGGCATGCCAGTAAACTTACAAAAGCATGACAAAGCAGCAGAAAGGATTCTGGCTGGTTCTCAGAGCAGTCTCTATTAATGGAACATCTTGACTCTCTCCTTTATGACCTTGCATAAAGGCAGCAAGGTCTGGAGCATTAAGGAGGGAGAGAGCAAAGAACAGGGGGTTTGCTCCTGCTTGCCAGAAGGCACAATCAGAGTCCCATGAACAGCCAAGGAGACATGTTACTATCACTTATTAACAGATTAGGAGATGTATATGATGTTTTTTGTAGAGAATGGATTAGGGACCATCTGTTGATCCATTTCACCCTGGGAAGGATATGCGAGCATTTCTGATGGGTGTAAAGCTGGACAGTGTGCTCAATCTGCATTCCTTTGACTGCCTTTCCCCCCATGGAGACACAGTTCATCTGGGGTGTGTGACACTACTTTCCATCCTGTGCAAGTCATTTTAAATTGCTATCAGCTATCCCTTGGTAGTGCTTCATCTGAAGCGAAAAAAGCTGTTTGTGGAAGAAAGTGTGATGCTCAACCCCAAGGATTAAAACTGGGCAATGTTGGATCTGGGAAGTAAGCTTTCAATGTGCACAGAAGCCTAGGGAAGAATAACCTCAGCCAAGATGTTACTTCCGGCCTTCTGCAGACAAAGAACCAACTGTAGCAAAGCACATTTTGAGAAGAGCTAACAACTCATTGCTCTCTTTCAAAACAGACTTGAAGGAGAAAGTGCTTCTTTTCTGCTAATGCCTTTCTCCTAGACCTGCTCTTCCCCTCTGTCAGCCAGTTGTTCATGTCTACCCCTACGCTGCTATTTCAGTGACGCTCTAGTTTTAAGCAGTGTGTGTAGGAGAGCTACTTCAGACTCAGAGACCTCAGGCAGCTTGTTAGTCATGCTAATTAGCTGTCTAAGCAATGAGTATATTAGCTTTACAGCAGCACCGACAGATTTTACTTATTTCAGAAACAATAATGCTGCCACATGAAGGTGTAGGGTGTATATGGTAAGAAATCGGTGTAGAAATGAGCAAAAGAAGATAATTACCCCATTAGAAAGATTCCAAGTTGATGGTGACCAGGTCAAATTGAGGTTTTATTACATATGGATTCTGACCACGATATTCTTTACCAACTGAACTAGGAAGAACAATTTGAAATTCAAGTGAACACAAACTCAGATCTGATTTCAAGGAGAATTTCCATCTGGAAAAATTGTGAAGAACTACTGACGAGTAATGCAGGTATCAAGGGCTAATAAGATTGCAAGATGGAAAATGTGTGCATGACAATGGTGAAATTTCCAAACAGCTGAGGATTAATTCTAATAGGATTTGAAGTTGCAGATAAAAAGCCTTAAGTTTCAAGCCAAGTGAAACTGTATTTGAGTACAATCCTCTTCATCACTGCCTTATTCACCTAATCAAGCTAACTGCCAAATCTATATGTTTACAACCCCTTATTGATTCCAAGTTGTGTTGTTCACTTCTGTGTACCAGGGATTTTCAACCACTTGTGCAGTGTGTCCCACATATTTTCCATTTAATTTCTGTTGTCAGATGTCAACCTTTAAGATTTTTTTCCCCTGAATGTTCAGTAGTGTCCCAGTTACACATCACCAGGGAAATTTCAAAAATTTTCCAGTGATGTGTCTTAATTGACTTAAAAACATAAGAGTCTTATAATGCAACACTTTCTCCTGGTGTTAGATTCTTCCTATAAACTTGATCAGCCTTACTTTTGATCTAGAGTTACCAGCAGGTTGATCAAAAGCAGAGTGGCCCTAATCAGATGTTAGACCTCCATCCCCTCTCACCCCTCTCCCCTCTTACCTTAAATCAGTCATGCCATCTGTAGGGAAAAGGCAATTAAATCAACCTGAAATCAACCGAAAACTGTTCTTTTTGGCTTCACTGTCCCTGCATAGCCTTCACTGCCTGTCAAGACTGTTGGGAACTATTCCCGAGTATGACATATCATGGACACAGTTAGTTAGGCAACTCTTCTTTAGTATAAAACAGGCTTTAAAGAATACATTGAAATTAGTATTATATCAAGGAAACTATAAATGGTAATAACTATTTGGCATATACAAATATTTGGCATATACAACCTTTTCCAATTACATGAGTGTTCTGAAGATCAAACAAAACCCTGTACCATGCACACACGCTTTCAAATAAAAAATACTCATCTGCATTTCTTCAATTAAAACGAACCATTGGTACTCAATAGCAGGCACCAAAATATTAATTGAGCTCTCTTCAGCTATATGAAGAGAGCTGCATTGATGTGGACACCCCTTTGCAAATCTGCTTCATGAGGTCTGCTTTATCAAGATGATGAGCTGACATGGAAGTCATAAGTGCGAGAAAAAAAGCCATTCACATTTTGTGATAATTAGCCTCTAACAAGGAAATTACAGGGAACTTACTTTGAAATTCATTAACTCCAAATCTAGAGGAACCCCTCCAAGACTGTTCTTGCTAAATCTTCTGAGTCTGATTCAGCCTCAAAATCCCCTTGCTTCAGTACATAGTCAACTTTAGTTGAACTGTTGTGCTGCATTTGGCCGGGCCAGAATTAACTTTCTTCAGAGCGGCTGGTATGGAGCTGTATTTTGTACTTGTGCTGAACACAGGGCTGATAATACAGATATGTTTTTGTTGTTGCTCAACAGGGCTTACACAGAAACAAGGCCTTTTCTGCTCTTTGTTCTTGCATGCTGGTGAGGAAGCTGGGAGGAGACACAGCTGGGACAGGTGACCCAAACTGACCAAAGGGATTTCCAGGCCACACGACATCATGCTCAGTACATAAAGGTGGGAAGAAGGAGGGGAGTATTTGGAATGATGGTGTTTGTCTATGCAAGTAACTTTTGCTTTCTTTACTGAATGGTTTTGACCTCAACCCATGAGTTTTCCAGCTCTTATCCTTTCAATTGACTCCTCAGCCCCACTGGTGTGGGGATGAGTGAACAACTGCCTCGTGCCTGATTGCTGGCTGAGGTTAAACCACAACACGTGTAAATAAGGTAACTCAAATACACCAATTTGAGAAAACAGCATATATAAAAAAAGCTAACTTTTGGTTGTTTCTACTTGCATACGTTCATATTTTTGCAGGATACAAGTGATGTCCTAAAACTTCTATACTAAAACCAACACCTTGTACTTAACGTGCCAATCTTCTTTAAATGCCTCTTCAACATATCAGAGCATCTGGTAGACAACAGACACGCTTTATGAAAGCCTAAGAACCAAGTACAAAGTAGTGCTATGTCATGTGCTATCCATGTGCCTCTGGATAGGCATTTGCTATCCATGTGGCTCATGTGAAAGCTTGCCTTACCACAGCTCCACTTACACTAGAAAAAAATCTTGAGCTACCATTTTGCTTCGATTATCACTACATTTGGTGACAAAGCCACAGTCCAAGCTAACAAAATGAAGGACTTTGGATCTCACTCTCCCTGCTTATGTCATCCTTGAGTGTTTCATGGGAAGCCAAAAATAATTGAGGGGGCAGGTGACTACTGTCCCATGAGTCAGTGCAGATGTGGCACACCACATTCTCCCCACCCATGTCAATTCAGGCTGCATGAGTAAAGTTAGCAGTTAAGAGTACAAAACAATAATTCTTCCTGACATCATTCCAGCCTCAGACCATAAGAGCTTCCTTTCACCCTGCCTCTGCCTCACTGTTTTCCTTCAACCAATTCCCAGGCTTCATCTTGTGACAGTTTTGGGGTAGAATAATGCAAGTCCAGAATCATCAGAAAGGCTGCATGTTTCAAACTATGGATATCTGTTCCACCAGGAGCCAACGAATACCTAATTCTACCAGTGTAAAAGTCTGAATAAGCAATAAGCATTATGCTTGATTGTCCCACGCTGCAATAGGAAAAAAAAGCTGCAAATCCTTGAAGGCTTCTTTTTATCTTCTGGGACTGGCTGGTCCTGCAGGCAGGGGTACAGCTGATTTTTAAAAGCATAGCCACAAAAGTAAGAGTTAACCTAGGAGGCTGCAGTTAAGGACAAGGTAATTTTGCTCTTTGCTAGCACTTGTGAGCTCTGTGGTGTTTATCAGTAGCAATGCTGGTCTACTGAGCAATGAGCTCTATCTGCTGGTTTTATTCTCTATTTTGTCTACTTGAGATTTTGGGACAGAAACTGTATCTTATAACAGGTTTATATAATTACTTAAATCCTATTTTAAATCTCAATTAGGGATGTAACGAAGAACTATTAATAATATTCAGAGCAGCATTAATCTATCCCTGCTCTTTCACTTTAATGGTAACAGGAACTAGACCATCAGGGAAATAAATTGAAGACAATTTGAGTTTTGAGAGAAATGGCAAAACAAGAGCTTGGGATCTGCATTGCTGCAATAGCTTGAGTCTACAGGAGATCCCAAGGGATGAGGAAAAGGTGGGATGGTGAGCCCACTTACAGTTTGATAAAGTAAAATACATGCACAGGACATCATAGAACTCACACCCTGATGCTGAGCAAGTGTTTCAATAAAAGTGACTTCAACACAAACTAAAAGAGGGTAATGTCAATCCCTAGTTTAGGCATCTTGCCTGATAAATACAAAAATGGAATATACCCTACCCCACTACCACCCTTAAAAAGCATTTTCCCATTCCCTCAATGGCAGTCAGGCAGGATCAGTAATTATCAAACTGTCTCATAGAGAGTGCCATAAAAGAGATTTCATCCTCACTCAACTGTAAAGTTAACCCGGGGAATCTCTGAACCTTCAGAAAGGGATATCTTTTGTGAAAATTAACTGAACCAACTATGCTTTAAACTAAAAACAAATCAGGAATTAATTTTTCAATTCTGCACGAAACCGAAACCTTTAGAGTGACAGTTGTACCTTTAAAAGTTTTCACTAAGATCACATAATAATATCCTGAGGAAAACTAAAGCAACTTTTTCCCTCTCAACAATATCAGTTCACAGCTGAACAACAGAAGGGTGGAGGAGGAAGTTCCTTTATTCTCACCTTCCAAAAAAAAGTTCCTTTTCAGCAAGCTTAGTACAATGAGTTTGTCATCAATTGTTTGCAGGAAACATCTCACATTTTTTCCTTCTATGCAATGAGTTTAATCACAGAAGGCTGACTTAATTTTATAAAGAAAACAAGGCAAAGGAAAGGCAAAAGCTATGGCCACATAAGATCAGAAATCCCAGCAATCTCAGTAAAAGAACCCACACAATGCTCACAGAAGATTCAAGCAATGCATAAACACAAGACCAGAGCACAAGAATAACAGCACATGGACAGCATTCCCACTTTATGCTGGGACTAACCAGAGTTTGTAGATATCTTTTTAATTTTATTTGTTTAAAGGTCTTGTGAATAAACTACTTGGTCTGAAGCAACAATACTGCAACTGGCAAGAACAAGAATTCCAGAACAAAAATTAAACTTTTACTCTTAGTAATTTCTTTAAGAGGTTTTCTAGTTTTTCTCTAGTGAAAACTATTTATGATGCAGCTTTTCCTGATGGAATACAAGCCAATTGCTGCTCTTCCATGTAAAGCTCTGATCTTTCTTTGAAAGAATCAGGACTAATGCAGTAACACATAGTTGTTTGAGAAGGTTACATTCTAGAAGGAAACAGAAAGGCATGGATGAATTGTGCTTTTGGCTGCTTAAATCAACCCCTGTATAAGCTTGTGCCAGATGAGACCCTGGGGCTTTACTGCCCAAAACCAGGGCACTGCTCCTAGTGCATCTTTTGGAAAGGGGAAGCAGCACTCTGGGAAGAGCAGCAGTAAGATGTAGCCTTCAAGGTGTCCTCCAGGCTTCGTATTCTGGAGGAGGGTTATGCATGCCATGTATACCTATCTGATGCTGAAAATGCAGATACAGGAGTATCAGCAAAGTGAAAAGGCTTTCCTGGTAACTGCATTCCAGAAAGGCCTTTGTAAATGCAGGCAATATCTTAGGAGCAAATACACAATTCAGTCAAGCTGCCCAAGGTACAATGTGAGCAGTGAATCAGATGAAGGACTGTCATGGTGACAAGGATCAAATCCTTTACTCCATCACACCACCAGATCTGTGTTAACTCTCCAGCAGCTCAGGCAGTCACTGACTCCCTGGTGCACAGCTGGCAGGAGAACTTGGTTCAGCTGACAAGGTTCTTCTGTGTGCTCCCACCACTACTGTCATACATCACACTGCTTTTTAAACACACAGCTCTCTGTGACAAAGAAACTGACAGTATCAATTGAACTCTCAGACCTCTTCCCTGAAGAAAATGACTCAACCTTCCTCTCAACCTCACACGAATCAAACAGTGACCAGAGCTGGGAAAAAGTTTGGATATGTACACTTTACTCTTATATTAGGCTCTTGACACCCAGTGCCAACAAACACTTAGAAAAACCCCTCATGTAACACCAAAAGAAGAGAAGCAAACAAGAAACAGGCTAAAGGTGGAGGGAGGACCTGGGCTTTGCAGAACAAAAGCCCAGAAATTCATAAGTGAGGCAGACATTGCAAATGTAATGCAGACTAGAAAATACAAGAGTTGCCCCCTCCTACTGAACAAGGGTCTGAGCCAACACCATTGCCCTGGCCAAGCTGACTTGCATGGTCAGATCCCTGAGCAGAGCTGCCTGCTCCAGGGCAATGATGTTACCCACCATCTCCTTCCCATCACAGATCTGGGGAGAACCAGGATCCTGCCCTGCCACTCTGAGGATAGCTGGTTTTTGCTGTTATCCTTTTAACAGCCAAACCAAAGAAACTCGGGCAACACTGTCACAGACTGTGGGAAACACTGAGAGAGACTAATAACATAATTCTCTGTTATTTGTGTTTGTTAGCACAGAGGGAAATCAGAGGGTCTTCTCCTGCCAAGGCTGGGCCTTTGGCTTGAAGGATTTGAAGGAGGAGTAGCTTATTTCAGAGCTTTTCAGAAAAGGTTATAAGCCTCAGCATCTGAACAAGAACAACAAAAGACCCAGAGAAGCCCTTCTTTCAGACTTGTCAGGTCTTTATAATACACTCTGAATCTAAATATTTTTGTTAGTTTTTAACTCTGCAGCCCAGGAAACATTTTAAAACTTTAAAGATTAAAAAAAAAAATTACAATTAACAAGCCCAAATTTGTCATCAGTGAAACTGCTGTATAGTTACGTAAAAGAGGATTTTATTGATGCCTGAAAACTGCAGAAGAGAAAAATTTGGTTTTAGTCTCTTGTGATATTTTTTCTATCATCTATGGTAAGCTCCATATCAAGCCCACAATACAAATTAACTAGAAAATGTCAAATATTGTTCAATAGCGTGAATTAACTGATGTCTAACAACAGAATATACATACAAAACCTGTTTCACCAAACCAATGCAAAATGTATCACCCAGCATCTAGTCCCAAACCCGAAATGCAACGGAGCAGCAGAGGCCTGTTTCCATACTACCCAGCTTCTTAAAACGCCTGAGGTCCGGCCTGACCAGGAAGAACCTGAGAAATTTTGTGATCATGACCCTATATAGTGGAGGTCTATTGTTGCTGGAGCCCACTGCCGTGCTCTTGAGGAATGAAACCACCAAGTTACTATAAAATCTTGGCATCGCGCCTAGCAAATTGAAGTTCTCCTGCTGTGAAACTGGGTCCCCTTTTCTTCTTTAAAGAAGTCAGGCACGCTATTTCAAATTCACATTTGCCACAATACAAACTGCAAATTGTTCAGCGTCTCCTTTTTCTATTTAGTCCCCTCCCTTTTGCTTCCAAAGGAAATTATTCATTAGATCTAGCAGCTAGAAAGATAATTTAAATGGCATGATGCATTTCCCAATGCATTTCCCAGTGCATCTTCTGACAGATGACTAATGCCAACGGGATATTGGACAAAGCACCCATGTACACATGTGCCTTTTAACTACAGAGTCAGTCCCCATCCGTAAGATACCCCTGTGTCCTGCTGCTACAATTCTACTAAAGTTCCAAATCCTCAATACTTAAGAATGCACAGCCAAAGAGCTGGTAAGTACCTGGGGAGGTAACTTGGCATGATGGTGTTCAGATGTTTAATGTCGACTCTCCCAGTCTGGACCAGCAGTTGTATCTGTGCCTGGAAGATACAAACCCTCAAAAAGGTGGTGTGAGCAGTGAACCCTGGCCTGATGTTTCACATTTTCTGCAATAGTGTCAGCATCTGCAATGAGCGGAACATTGAAGAACCAATTCTTCGATGAAAGAAGACAAAACTGAGTGGGGCTCAACTGGAGCCCAGCCCTGTTGCTCTTCAGAGGTCATGCAGTGTGGCATGAGTGCTGTCCATGTGTCACAGACTGACACAGAGGAAAAGATGTCACAGGTTACACTGGTAGAAGTGCTTTAGTCTTTAATTATCTCAGATCCACTGCAGATGAACACTTCTGGACAATGCAACTTTGCCACAGCTTCAAATGCCATCTTGCTCTCCATTTACTGAATACTGGCATAAGTAACCTCCTCTCACTTTCCTTCACACTCACCACCATTTTTAACAGAAACTGAGCAGTTGATGTGATAACACTTATGTACTTTTTTCTTTTTTGCCTCTGGGTTTCTTACCAGTATCTAACATGACGACAGACACAATCACACGTTACCATCTGCATCTGCAGGATTCCCGTTTTATTTTCCTTGCTGCAGAAACACATCCTGAAGACATGGGAAAGGGAATGCTTAGAAACACCATGTACGTGCTCGTCTGCTCCCAAGGACATACACCCCAGGCAGCTGGTGATCAGTTGGTAATATCCCGTTGGAAAAGTCCCTTTTTTAACAGTTCACTCTGCCAAGAACTTAGAGAATTGATTTCTCTTCAGAAAGCATGGATAATACAGAGTCTTGGAGCATGTAAGAGAACAGTCCTATCACCCTTTTCTTCCAGAAAGAAAACAAGTTTCCAGCAGGACACAGTTTAATACAAACTCTACCCAGCTCTCCACAGCGAAGTCACATCCCTCATTCAGGCCAGCAAGATATAGCAAGATGATTTGCCAGAGTCACAAGAACAGTAGGCAAGGTGTGCCCAACAGCTTAACTTCTGAGTTTTCCCCACATCCCACTAGAACCAGAGAAGAATAAAGCAATTTTGCTGTTGAACTGTTGCTACTATACAGATGAAACCCCTGAATAATGGAGAAGCCTGGGGAATGAATGACAGTCAGAATAGCCTAAAAACATTTTATTCAGAGCAGAAGTTCATTTGAAAATGACATCTGACAAAAAGACAAGAGCAAAGAATTTCCCCACAAGAAATATTAATTCTGTTGTAGTCTCTTCTTTTCAGCACACTTCATCCTGAAAGCTAGTTTGTCTCAGTCACCAAATATTTGTAATCCAACTCTACTGCTGACCACCAGCACCCAGCCCCAAGAAATAAATAAAAAGTCAGTGGAATTAACTGCCACTCAGAGCTAAATTCTGGAGAGTCCTGCTTATGTGCTGATCTTATCACAAACTGGCTTCAGGACTGTCTAAATATGCCAGTAGCTGTTCCCAGCTTTCCAGTGACAACTCCAAATGTGATGTTTTTTCCCCTAAGGGTGATCCTCCTAGAAATCTCAAAATTATCTGAGCTATCTCTGAGTTAATTAGATGGAAAAAGATTTTTCAAGAAGTTTAAGGCTTAAAATATATCCCAAAATGCCAAAAATGTCAACTAATTATAAGATATTTTTAATTTGAAGTGAGAACAATTTGCTAGAAGTCTGTCAATACACACTCTGAGCTGCTGTGCCGTGCCACTTCTGTTCTCATTAACCAAGTTGATAAGCACATTTTATACATCAAAATAAGCATAAGCCTGGGCCTTACAAATGTATCACTTTAGAAAGCCAAAGAGGCAACAGGACAGAGGTGTTTTGAGTGCCCATCAAAAATGCCGTTAAAAGGTTTCATTTTCAGAAAGTGAATGGGCACTTCAGTCTATGTTAGTTCCTCTTTTAAAAGTACACTTCAAATTTTAAAGAACTCCGCAAAAACTGCGGCTGCTACTCTCCTTCCTCAGAGCTGCTGTTCACCAGAGATTCAGAGGGGACTCATATGGATTTGAGAGTCAGAGAGGAAGAACAAGCTTTCATTGGCAGTAATGAAAGAGGAAGGTAGTATGTCTCTGACATTTTTAAAGTAAACAAAGCCAGGAATTGAAGCAGAAGAGTGATAGTGAAAGTCAGAAGAGTCTTAGTGAAAGTACACATTATAATGTAGTGATAGAAGCATTGTGGAGACTGGGAACATCAAATGGATGCTGGACAGGCTCAGGCACTTATCAAATCAAAGAACAGCATCTAAAGCCAGCACAGGTTCTTTTGTGCTACTTTTTAAATCTAACTAAATTATCAAAATGGTTGGTTTGATTAAGCCAGTTTCCAGTGATACACTGATCAGTGTGTTCAGTGTATGTACTGCTTTCACGACAGAAAAATACAGAATTGTCATAGTTTTACCGCTGTTGTTCTAAGGGCCATTTCCAAATTAAATTAATATACGACTCTATTAAAATACTGAAAATACGCAATCAAATGGAAAAGTCAGACCATAACTTTGGCTAACAATTTCTCTTTTTAATGATCGCAACCAGCAGCAGGAGCAAGGAACAATGAAGAAATGGATCAGTCTCTGCTCTGCCGAGCTCAGCCAAACCCTGCCAGAACAATTCTGCTGGGAACCTGCCCTGGTGTGTCCCTGTCTCAGCCCCACATTGTGTGAAACAACATGATGTTGGGGCCTGAATGTGTTTGAATTCTCATGGCTACATTTCCTACTAATGCACCTGGTCCTCCAGATCTTCCTTGATATTTTGGCCATAGTCATCCTCTCCTAAGTGTAAGCAAGCTATGCCAGTAAAACACGTCTTGAAAACATAGGGACAGTCAGAACAACAAACCATGGCACAAGCAACAACGGTTTGTTCACCTTGCATATACTTAGTTTTAAAATCAGGTTAAATGACTCTCTGGTTTTATTGATAGTAGTTCCCACACCAGCATGTGGGTTCTCAAGAGCACTGCCAGCAAAAACCTCTTCTTGTGCTCACTCTTGGGGCAGGGTAGCAGCTAATAGGGAACTCTAAAATTGGAAATAAATGACCTATTTCTGAGGAAAGTTGATAGAATAATATTTAAAGGTTTGAGATTGGCTTCACACGGTCTTCCTTACAAGGCTACAGGAGTAATGTGATACACACTAACAGAACAGAATTAGAGAGACAAAAGATCTGTACAAACCAACTCATCAACTTAAACAAAAACAATCTTTACTGCTTTACTTGTACAAGCTTTATTAATATATGTACATCTATTTAATTAGTTTGCCAGTAGGGTTTGGTGCAGGATGCTAATACAGGTGCACATTTCATCTGATTCCTTTTTCTGGTCTGTCATCTTCCTGAAACCTGCCCTAGAAGAGCAATTAGGAAAAAAAAAGGGAAGCGAACTTCTTAAAAGTGAAGCTTTTTCAAACATGGGTGGATCTTGTTTGTATATTAGCAGCTCTGTTAGGGAATTCTTCTCAACTGGCACTACTAAACTTGGTCCACATTTAATGAGATGCAGAAATAGGGCACAAGCATGTATACAGATGGAGCTGCATTTTTCCCTGGAGTGCTGGGGAAAAAATGGCTGTTATTAAGCTCAACTCAAACAACGCTGGTGTCACTGTCCCAGAACACGAGGCATAAGATGTCCACTTGAATTCTTGGGTTTAATGGTTAAAAAATAAGATCCCTGTTCTCAAGTATCAGTCCCTGAGAAGAACTGTTAGGAAGGAAGCTGCATAAGTCCTCAGGTGCATCTGCATGCAGGCTCAGTCATAACAACTTAGTAACTCAGTGATTGAAGCAGTGGTGTTTGTGGGTTTGGTGGTGTTTATTTATCTGCTTGGTTGGTTTTGTTTGCTTATTTGTTTTGGGGGGTGTGTGTGTCTGTGTGTGTGTTTAAGTGAGTATAATCCTAATGTGCCACCAGTTTAAAAGTATTTGAAAATTAATATGACAGGAGATTACTTTTTTGCACTATTTTGTTGAAGTGGTCAACTTTAGTGGCTAGAAAGGGACTAAATGAAATGCATAAAAGTCCCCCTTCCCTGCCAGTACTACACCCACTACACCCTTAAAAACTTTTCCTGATTCATGCATGAATTATACTAACAGATGTTGCATAAAATAACGCAAAAACATGTAGAATAAAGCTGGTAAAACACATAGAACACTTCCCTTCTGAGGTACATATGGTGATGTGAATTTAGTAATTTATACAGACAGTTTTCTGCTCTTTTCCCCTTTTAAATCCAGAAACACAGGAGAACAGGAAAATTATGATGCTCAGAGCCCCAAAAGAAATTACTGTAACCAACAGATTCTAGAGAAAAAAAATCCAGAGCTTTGGAAGCATTCTTTCCCCCTGGATCATGATTCATCTCTTTAGTCAATTAGATAAAGATGGAAGAAGATTCCCAAATGAACAGGATACACTTTCATGATTCAGTAGCACATACCAAAGTTTTCCCCAGAGCTTGTGCATGTCTTTTAAAGCAATATTCCTAACCTTTCTAATAGATGTAGATATGTTTTGGAGGAAATCTGATTTATTTTAAATACAATATTGTTTTTCTCTGTTATTAATAAGGGATTAAATAAATAATTCTTTGCCAGTATAATACCTGGGGAAAACTCTCACTTTCACACTACACTGCATATAAGCCTCACACTGAGCAATACAACACTTGAGTCTTGTTACAATACAGTATTTTAGTAACATTTCTGAGGAATTATTCTGAGGATACAGTTTTCTCCTGGAAATCCAGTATCTTACCGTCATCAGATAAACAAAAAGTGAACTTTGAACTCTCATTAATTATAAACTTAAATAAAACAATCTATTTTTAAAATTAAGGACAGCATGATTTACAGTTATAATGGATTAATGATGGTTATTCACCACCAAAAGTAAGAACAACAATTTGTGCTGATAACCCAGAATTTTAATATGAAAAAAATGTATCCTCTTTTTTGTTAATTCTGTCATAATACCAGAAAAGTTAAGCGCTGTGTATGTTATTACTTGGGAAACAAGCCTGCAGTAGCAGGTAAAATTACAGTTTCAACTTAGTGAGTTTGAGTGAAAATTATGGAAAAGTCCCGAAGACTGTCCAATGTAGAGAAGAAGAAACAAGAATTCTGTTGTACAGGTGAAAAACTTTGGCACTGCTGATTCACAGTTGTTTTTTGGGATGGAGTAAGATACATATGTGATCTCCTAAAGTTATTGTGTGCGACATGTATTTTTTAAGCTTTTTACACATTTCAGTACTGAATAACCATGACTCTTAACTGATGACAGAAAATACTGGAAGGGCCTTGAGATGCCATCATCTTAATCAATAATCTAGATTCCTGCAGTGAACTTCAATGACTATGATGACTGGTTACCATAAGGTATTTAAAAACCCCCCAAATTCCCAATCTGATTCTGTAAAAATCTTTTCCATTTGGCATAATATGGGATAGTTAATGTTACCAACTACAATGGGACATCTGTCCTTGTCAGATGGGTGAGATGGAAACTATCCCTAACTGACTTACCCCAAGAGGAAGACTGCATGGTTTGTTTCCTCACTGGACACTAACCAGCAGAATCATTCTCCAGGTCCCTCCCTATCAAGCTGTACTGTGAAATACATTTTTAGCAGCAGAAGAATCCCAGATAGGAGATTATGCACTTTGCTAATTTACCAGAGCAATGCATGCCAAAGTCTTACAGTTAGTTCAGAAGATAAGACTTAAAATTTTGGAGATGTAGAAGACAAAGAGCACCACTTTGGATGGCTCAAAGAAAACAACATAAATTATAGCTATAACTACATCTGTTGGCATTCATTCAGTGCTGCTGCTATATTTCAAAATTAAGCCTAATTTTACAGAACTGCACTCTAGTGGTCTGGGTCAGCAATCAATTCAAGAACATTCCTCTACAGGACCAATGCAATGTTTAGGTAAGCTGGCATCATCATCAATTAACAGGCCAGCTTTTTTTTTTTCCACCATAATTTGAATGCGAAGCCTATCCACATCAACTTCAATGGACTTGGTCCTAGAGGGTGGGAGTATTGGAAAAGACTTCCTCAATGAATTATCTGTCCAGAATTTCCTAGGGAACCTTCATTAAGTTTTGGCATTGAAACAAATAATAAAAAAAATCCGCCTAAAAACGGGAAATGGGCAATGAAAATTGTATCAAAATTACACAGAATTCAGGCTGAACTCTAGCCATCCAAGCCATCCAAGCAACAGGGTGCACATGAGAACAAAGATCTGCCCCGGCATGCTTGAAGAGACAGCTGCCACAGCTTTTCATTTTTTAAAGGGGGGTAGGAAGAAGAAAGAGACCATTTGGTGGCTTGAACAACCCTCTTTATCCTACAGCCATAAAGGTACAGCCCATCAGCTGAAGTCAGAACTGCCTGAGAATCAGTACAGCAGCGCATCAACAAGAGAAAAATCACACTGTGAACAGTGACAATAGGGACAGTTCTGGATGACGCTTTATGTAGTTCTTCTTGTCTTGCTATAAATGGAGTATCAATAGCAGTTGCTAAATCAGCAGGTGTTTCCAGTAGCAAAAGTGAATTTTGCAGTTTAGACAAGACAAACCAGGCATGAATCAAATTATCTTATGATCAAAGTATACATCAAACTGCTCAGGATTCTGCTGGCTGTATTTTTCACTCTGTAAGTCATACAATCCTGTGTTCTTAGCCAAAACTGTGGCTGAAGTCAACAGGAGTTTGGAGTAATTTAAAAGGACTGCACACATCCCTTGTACAGAAGCTGCACATCCAGTGAAGAGAAATAACCATCAGTGGCCACAAGACCTATTTTTTATCAGCACTATTACAAAATATCTATAAATATGGCTTAATTTACTTAAGAGCTCACCTGCGACTTGTACTCTTTGGACAGTTAGGAAAACTAATACAAAAACAAGGGATCGGTTCTCAAAAGCCAGTATCTGTGTGTAACATTTTAGATTTCTGAACACTTACTTTGGCAGAGGCTACGGCAGGGCAGCAAATGAACTGGCATTCAAATATAAAATGAAGATCAATCAATAAAAAACACTTAACACTGAGTGGTCAGAAATGCTTGCAATGAATACACTTAAATTAATACAATTTCAGCTGTAACTTCTGCTATGTGCAGAGACATAAAAACTGTTATCTTAAGACATGAAAAAACTTGTATTTCTTACGGAAAAAAACCTCACACACTATAACAGATACCGATATATACATACACAACTTCTTTGGGTTCCTGAGGCTGCTGAGATCAGAAAACGTAATTGTGAAATTGAAATAAATCCCTGCCAGATAGGCAAAACCTCTGCAAAACACTTACACAGCATGAATACAAATTGACATACCAGAGCTATGAGACAATGGTAGAATCAGAGAATATCATTACAACGTTGAACTGTTAATCACCACTTATAATAAAACAACAAGTTTATTTCATTGGTAAAATCACAACTGGGGGTATACGCTCTGTCTCTTCTAACAGCAGGCTGGTACTTGCACCTAATGTACATCTTCTGGGACGTGACAGGCAATTCATCTTAAGATAAAAACCCAACTTCAGGGTGATGACTGCTCTTTAAGGCTAATGATTAATGTCATCAGGAACTCAAACACTGGTATACCCACAATAGCTGCCGGCCTGCTCACCTCAGTAATAATTTCAATAACTCTTTTTCAAAGAGACACCAGTGTTTCGGAAGTTTACACTGCAGTGGTCCTCAGCAGAGGCCAAACAAAAAAGAAAAAAAAACCCTTAAAACTCATGAACTCGCTTTGCTGTTACAGAGGAATCTAAAAATAGAAATACTTGGAACAAAGATACAGAGGATTTTCTGTTCAAAAAGGGGAGTCCAGGAAAATCTGAGATCGCCATAAAAAACACATGCTGATTAAAAAAAAATTACATCACAGGTTTCTCAGGATCTTGCTGAACCCCCTCCA
>NW_005054385.1:2346808-2392331 GCF_000277835.1 Geospiza fortis
GCTCCGTGCGGCGGCTCCGCGGCCGCCCCCGCGGCCCCCGCCCTGTCGCGCTCGGGTTACCCTCCTCCTGCGAGCCTCTCCTGTTACGATGCCCGCGGCGGGCGGGAGGGGAGGGAGCCGGGACTGGGGGGGCCGAGCCCCGTCGAGAAGGAAAGGAACGCGGCCCCGCGGCTCGCCTCCGGGGAGTGCACAGGGCGGGAGCTTCACTCCGCCGCCAGCTCCGGGGGTTTCCAAGCCGCGGGGTTCGGGCTGTTTGCTTTTTGCTTGGTTTTGGTTTGATTTTCTTTATTGGTGTGGTTTGGTTTTTGTTGGTTTTTTTTTTGTTGTTGTTGTTGTTGGTTTTTTTTGTTGTTGTTTTTGTTGTTGGTTTTTTGTTGTTGTTTTTGGGGGTTTTTTTGTGGTTGTTTTGTTTTGTTTTGTTTTGTTTTAAATAGGTAGTACTGCTGTCCCGGACTTCTTCAATGTTGCCTGAATCCCAAATATGCTTGCAAGGATTCCCATTGATCTGCTATTCTTCCTGTGAAGAAGCTCTGCCTTTTAGTTTTTATTTTAAGATGGTTTCAATACCAGCTTAATTATCCCCTCAGCTCCTGTGCTGGAGACGAGGAACAACTAACCTTTTCTTTAAGCTGGAGATGGGAACAATTAACCCTCTCTTAGAACTGCTCATGGGTTTGTAGATCTCCACAGTAATCTCTGTACATCATTACAATTCCTGGCTGAAGAGCTGTAGGTTGCTCTCACGGGGACCTTTGTCCACAGACTGTTCTGTACCTCTTAGCGTCCTTGATGCACTCCTGAGCATGACCCTGATCTAAGAGATCTAAATTTGAGTTGAAGAAATACACAGGATTTAAGATGTGATCAAAGCACGGATTCATACTGTGGCACAATGATGTTTTATCTCGATAATACTTTATGAGGATCTTTTGAGCACAGGAGGTGATGTTTCTATGGCCTGTCTTAACCCTGAGACTTTACTCATGCCAGCTCAGAGCCCACCATTTTTAATGACTGTTTGTCCATGTGTGTTATTTTACATTCACCTGTATTGGATTTCTGATATTGAACAGTCAGTCTCTTAATGTCCAGGTATAATTCTTCACAATCTTTCCTCTTATTACTGCCAAATAAATTCATTTTGATGAACTTTGCCATTTGACTCCATTCCCAGGGAAGGCATGAGTACATTGAACAGCACACATTGCAACATGACTCTTGCAGAACTCTACACCATCCAGCACCTCCCTCCATTGTGAGAACTGGTGATTTATTCGTGCACTTTGAATTTTATCTTCTAAGCAATTACCAACTATACCAGGGCTTTCCCTCCTGTTGTTTTCTCTGCTTAGTCTCCTTAAAAGCCTTTGTCAAGAGCATTTTAGACACCCAGTCTGATATGGAAATTAGATCACCCTTATCCACGTTTTTGTTGACCTTTTCAGAGACCTCCAAAAGGTTTGTTTAAGGCAGGACTTTACAGCAGCAATGTTGACTCTTCTCAGGTAGATTGCAGTAAGTGTCCTTTAGTTGTAACCCAATTAGCATCTCTGTATTTGGACAGTACAGGCATGAGGTTTGCAAACCTCTAGCTCTTCAGTCTGTATTGAAGTTTAGTGTCACATTTTCCACACAATTCACCTGTTGCATTCTCTGTTGAGAACTCAAGGACATAGATGCTCATACAGAGGCATGGTTGCTACCTGAACACTGTGTGATAATGAAAATTATTTGTAATAAAAGGTAATGGAATAAGGAAACTGAGCCATACACATGTAAGGGCAGACATGTAAGCTGGTGCTATAATTGTAAGTAAGAAGCTGTCCTAATAATCAACTACACCTGGCCACAACCCTCTTTGCAAATGTATGTGTCTAAAAACATGCAAGAGTATGGTACAGACAAAACCCCATCAAGGTCTTTGACCAGGGAACTGTCTGTCATTCTCCCTACTGGCAACCATCTGTTTTCTCTTTCTCAGACTTTGCTGTAAATTCTCTGGACAAAAGATGGGCTTTTTAATGAACATTTTTTACTTGCCACTAGCATGGGGCACAGGAAGGAGGAAGAGAGATCAGCTCTGAACAGGGGTGTTTCAGCTGCACCATCTAGGAATGTCCCCAGGAATGTCTGCAATGCAGTTATCTGCCCAGAGACAGGACTCCTAGCCTCTGTCCTTCCAGGATAAGGTGCTGGAATCACAATGCGTCCTCATTCAGCCTATTTGCAGAGAACAGGCAGGGAGCAAAGGAAAGCTGCACCTGTGCATGGACGTGCATTGCTGATCCTGCCCTGCAGTCATTAGAGTCTGTACTCCCACGGGTAGGCATGCCATCCAAATGGGGATATGGAAGAAAGAGGCAAAGGAGCATGGGGGTTGCATCCTTTTTGTATGTTTCACAGGTCTGACCGCCCTTTATTTGGTTTTTAGGAACTTCAGCTGCTAGAAATAGAATAAGGCAGTTATTGGAAGGGAGGAAGGGAAATAGTGATTTTTGCTTGTGGAAACCTTCAGAACCATGCATAAAAGTCCCCTCCAGGCCTCAGAATCATAATTAAAATAAGCACTGTCAAGTATAATGCTTCCTAGGGGCCCCATGTTTTGGAGACTGGCAGTAGTGGACTGTGGAGGAAACTCTGTGGAAACCAATGATGCTGCAGTGTCAAACAGGGAATTTTAGAGCTCCTCTTCCTCTATCTTCTTGTTCCAACAATTACCTTCTGCCCCTTTCCTGCTTTCTGGACTCATACAAGATTGGACTGATGCGTGTGACTGCAGCACAGATTTTCTTCCATTACGTAAAGCAATATCACAAATGAGACTGATGCAGTTAATGCTCTGAAATTTTTTTACAGCATTACAGAGAGCTGCAGGTAGCGGAAAGGAGCAATTAATCTTTGCCAGAGTGCAGTCTTCCTTTACTTTTACTGTAATGTTAAAATACCTTTACCTAAATAATGAATTGCAAGATCAGTTGGTATTGTCCTAAAAACTCTGAAAGGAGGAAGAAAATAAAGATAGCTGCATTAACCAAGTATTTGTCAAGAAAGATAGTTATTTTTAACACTCACATGACAGTTCCTCACTTGTCATTCTATTTCAGGCCTATTTTATGTGCTTGTGAACTAAAAAGGTGTTATACCCAGTATCACCTCATTCCTCCTCCAGTGACTGACCAATTTACATCCCAAGACTGTGCTGAACATGTTGGAAAAACTGACAAAAGCAGATCCTGAGATTAATGTGGCATCTTGGAGAACATCAAGGAGCTGCAACTGTGTATCTGAACTTCTGCTTGCAGGCGACTGCAAAACTGAGGATGCTTTTCTACTTCTGCAGCCTGTAGACACGAGGACTAGTGCCACTGAAGTCAGTGGCAACAGCAGATGCTCAACATCTCTGACAACTGGGCCACGTGCTTGTGTGAGACCTTGTTATTAGACAAAAAGGCTCTTATTCCTGCTCTTTTTATCTCTGCCATATAAACTGACCTAGTTTGCAATCTGCCTCTGTACAGATGTGTGCTCTTCCATGGACAGAAAGAGGATGGAACCATTGCCAACAAAGAGTGCCTGGAGTTAGAAAGGGGAAGAGACACAGGGCAGCTCAGGATGGGGAGATAAAGAGAAGGAAATTAAAGACAAAGATGTTTGGAGGAGAGGAGAGAAAAATAAGGAATGAAAAGCGTGAAGCTGTATCAGTCTCTGCTGCTCTGCCTTTATTCAGGAGACAGAGGAGTTACTCTGCTTTTGAACCTTGTCAGTATTGGAGAGCCTGGTTTCAGTGAGGCAGATTTTTTGTTGTTACGCAGTGAACCTTCAAATGGAGAATAATTTGAAGAGGTTACCTCTTCCTATTATAAATTTTTTCAGGTTGCTCTTTACAGCCCAGCACACTATTCATGTTCTCTATGAACTCTAAAAGGTGCTGAGAGCAATGCAGAATAAAGAAAGGAAGGAAAATACAGTGGTAATGATGCTGAATATGCCAGGTACTTTTATAACATTTATTAAACGAAAGGCAGTCGTGAAAGGTGATGCTTGATATGGTAGCCTCCACACTGAATTCTACTGAATATGAAAAATGAGTTTTGCTTGGGATGCAGATTTTTAAGTGTCTCAGACTGGCTGTCAGAAATGTTGTGATTATATTAATTTTCCTTTTCTTGTGGTTCTGGTTATTTCTCTGACTGCAGAAAAACATGGGGATGAGCTGGATGAGGGAATTCACCAGTTTGTAATGATGTGTGTGAGATGAAAATGGTACTTCAGTGTGTTCTCTGTGCATTTATAAAGCTAATGAATGCAGAGATCCACCAGACAGCAGAAGAGCTGTAGGAAATTTAGGGGTCACATTCATAAATGCTTTATATTCAGTTCAGGGATTAAATGTTGTGAATTACAGAGGCAGGGAGCTGCTGGTACAGAATTGACTGGAGATCCCCGTTCTATTCCTATCATTGCTGTTGACTTGTGATGTGACTGAAGGCAAGTCCCTTTCCCTTATTTGTCTGTATGAGTTGATGAGTTTTAGGATAGGGACTGCCGGTTAGTGGGAGCTGGCAAAACGTAATAGGCCCTCAGCTGTGGTTAAGGAGTTCAAATAGAAAAAGTTCATACATAGAATGAACTTAAAAATTCCTTTCTGACGTTATTCACCTGACTTACAGGCTCATTTACACCCATCTATTATGTGGTGGAATAGCTTGGCAAGATCTCTATCAGGCACTCACTACATGAGTAATCTCATTGGCTTAAATGTGACTCCTTGAGTGAGTAATGTTTTAGTATTGGCTCCATAAACTGTCTGAGTCACCAACAGCGTACAAACTATGTGTGCAACCCTGCAAGCACTTACCACACAGTATAGTGTGTTTTACTGCAAGCAGCTCTGTCACCGTAGTAATACCCAGCAGTAACCGTTTCTGTCATCTACACCCACGTGAAAAGGTTACTCTAATCTGCAGTTGAAAAAACAGGCAAGTTTCTCTGGCATCATGTTCTCTTCAATGCACGGGAATTGTTAGTTTCCCTTCACAAGAAACCAAATAAGCATTCAGTACCTGTAGTATTGTAAGGAAAAAAATCTATTTTATTGCAGCTTTCAGGAATTCCACTGCATAACCAACTCATGGATCTTCCCTCCTTGCCGAAAATACAGTCATTGCAAATCTGGAGCTGTAAAGTTTCATTGAAAGTTCTTTACAGTCTTATTTCAGCTAGTATTTCTGCTTTGATTCCTCCTGCCTTATCTTTGTCTGATTGTACCCGTGTCCACAATAGCCCCTGTTTCTTTCCCCTATTGTGACTTCCCCTTTGTGACTCTTTTCAGTCTGCTCCTTTTCCTAAGGGTAGAAAAAAATTCCATTCAGTAATATCTCTCTTTTATTCTACAAACCCCTCTTTCTACTCAGCTTCATCAATAACACCAATACAAGGCAATCCTCAAAGATGTTTTGCCATGTCCAGCTTGTTTGATTGAGCCAGATCATCCTCAGGCCAGTAAGTGAATCTCTATATATTTTTCAAATTACTGTCTCCATAGGAAGAGCCATATCAATATAGCAGTACTTGTTACCACAGCATTACATATTCTACACTTATATTAACTGGTGGGGCATGATAAACATGGACTACAGTACTGCAACAATTATGTACAGTTGCATATTGTTCCTGTGATAGAGCGGGCATAGCAAAAAAGATTTAAAGAGCAGTCATTATTTTAGAAATAGGGAACCTCTGTAACTCTTCTATACAATACTTGAATAGCATATTCTCACAAAAAGCATTTGTTTGTGAACTAAAGAGCTTGATCCAAAGCCCAGTGGAGACTCTTCCAATGCATTCAATAAGCTTTGGATTAAGTCCTTCCTGAGGAACAGATGCAGCCTTTTATTCACTACCAGTGGAACAATAAAAACAACAAGACAAAGAATAAAGTTGTCTGCAGAGAATAAAGCAGTGTTGTCCTGCAGCAGCTTAAAAACACTAGGCTCTATAGTTAAAAGAAAGTACTGTAGAGTCGGTCAAATTGTTTGTGTAGGCAATTCACAAAATGTACAGTCCAGAAATGTTTAAGTATCTACACATAAACACTCATACATAGTGTTATTTCACTGATTATTCAACTTTGTAGTATTTGCAAAAACTGAGTTATAAATATAACTATGAATTCCAGTAGTTCAAGCAAAGATAACACAAATAATTTGTTGCCGTTAGTGATCAAAACTGTGATGGAAGAAGGAGCTGGAAGTTTTTTTATGCCATAGCTCTTATAGGGTTCCAAAATGTTTACTGAGACCTGGATTTGAGACAGGCTTTCCTTCAGTAAGTTTATCTCATTCAACATAGTGATTTCTTATCTGGCCCATGATGTTATCAAAATGCAGGCAATAATGGGTGCTGATGTGCAGAGACCTCTCCTGCCCCTGCAGGAAAAACTGGGGCCGGAGTCACCCCAGGAAAAAGAGTCTGATAAGAGAGATAAGCAACTGTGGGAGATACAGGAGAGCAGACTAAAGTAAAAGTGACAGCAAACAAGAGGAACAATTAGCAGAAATTGAGCATTAGCAGAAAATAAGTGGGGTGGGAACCTGAGACTTGCACCAGAGAAAAAATAGGAAGATAATGTAATCAGATGCTTTCAATAGGCCTGTGTAGATCTTGTGAAGAAATCTAGTGAGAGAGAAAGAGTGAAAAGTATGTTAGAGAAAGAGTGAAAAATATGTTTTGTAACTCCTGTGTGGATTTCAGTAGAAAGTAGAAATTGGAAAGGAAGCCTGATTAGAATAGATTGTAGTAATAGCAAAAAATGCTCTTCAAATGAATATGTGGAGAGAGACAAGGTGGATTTTGAAAGAAATGTTAATGGAATTTGAGGAACTATTAGTGTCTGGGACAAGAAAATGTGATGAGCAGAAAAGGACATTACTTAAAACTTTAACCAGGAAAGGAAAAATACAATCAAAAGCTGATGACTAATACTACACTAAGCAACTTCTATAATTATTAGAAACAATAACATTTAAACTTTACTGCTCATATCGCAATGCTCCTAGCCTTTTCAGCTCACAAGTAGCAGCCTCCAAAACAGGTCAGTTTTCTTAAATTCTGTACATCTAATTGCTAGGCAAAGCCAGTGCAGTAGTTACTTCTGTTCCAAGCATGAACTAAATAGAGAAAGGCATATTTTGTCATGACATTTTTTCCTGGAGCATTACCACAGATGCGCTCTGACTATAATGAAGAAGAGAAATCCTTCTGCCTTTGCTTTTACTCCTGCATGGGGAATTGTCAGCCTCCAGTGACTGAAATCCCTACTACACAGAACATCAGGACCCTCTTCCCATACTCCTAATATTTTCACCTTTATGTTGCTACAGTCTTAGGGAATGGTCCTGCAAATTCTCGATCTTTCAATCTTCTGAGTTTTGCACATTGAAGTGCTAATCTTCAGCAGTTAAACTGCCTTCTCAACACACTTTACCAGGCCCTCGCAAGAGAAAAGCTGGATGCTTATTCCTTCTACTGCTGTTGCAAAGGTGTTAAATGCCTCCAACTGGAATGTGTCGTGTGTCGTCTGCTGCATAGTGGATGGCAACACTAGAAATGACTGAGAAAACCAAGACTACCTAAAGGTTCACAGAAAACCAGACAAGTTAATATTTCAAAGAAGCAGATCATAGTTCAATGAAGAAATTTTTGTCTCATAACTAAGAATATGTTTTTTCACCTCAAATAAAAAAGTATCATAGCTTCCTAAAGATGTGTCCTTTTCTTGAATTAGAAAGGAAACAGGCCCAGTGACCAAACCTATGGTCAGCTGAAGGACTGGCTGTGCCTGCAGTAAGCTAAGGTCTTAGCTTCACTGTGTTTTCTGATCATCAGAAGTGCAATCAGGCAAAATGGAGCTATAATAAGATGATATGAGAACCTGATAATAGCCTGATAATAGGTCTGCTGATTAAATACCACTCTGCACTACGAAACTGATGTGCATTTTAATGTCTAACTCACTGTTGGAGCAGGCAATCTTATTTATCTTTGGATATGGAGGTAAGGGGGCATGTTTTACACAGGTCCACAGCTTGACAGTGTTGTTACTCAGCTTAGACAGTTTCCATGCAGAGTCACAAAAATAAAACTACAAAGCCGGGGTCAAACATAAGATTTGATCACTTTGAATGACTGATAAGTCTCTGGTTTCCCTAAGCAATGTTGCCTGTCTCCATGATGATACAAAGATGCACTTGAGAGCAATTAGCAGAAATAACTGTGAATGAACTCTTAGCTGTGTGCTGTAACATGCGGTTCAGTAACTCAGATGAGTTCTCCTCTCCATCACCCTGCTCAGCTCTGCTGACTTCAGCATGAGGTAAGCTTTGGACAGGACCAGGGATGGAGAGCGCAGCCTGGGAAGGCAGGGATGAGAGCAGGCAGGAGCCAGCTGGGGAAGGCATTAGTTGCAGAAAATAAACTATTTTCCTCTTTGAAGTTGGCTGGTACCTTGCCTCCGTGTTTTGCTGCATATTGTGAGTGAATTTCAGAAGTATCTGATCACGGTGGCATAGCAGCGAGACATATCCAAAACTGCCTGAAGAGTCAGGAAGAAGGCTTACACATTGAAAGATCCCAATCATCCCAGATGACAGGGATTTTTACTGTCTGGCCTCTCAATCTTCATATACTTGTACTATGCAGAAAAAGCATTTCCATTATAAGCTGATACAGAATGCTGAAAATATCAAAGCCTCTGCCATTTTGGGTTACATGGAAAGTCTTCATCCACAACATATTTATGGCAGCAGGACAAGAGGGAGGATGAGGGGAAGGGGCATATCCTAGAACTGCTTGAATTGTTTTTTTGTTTGTTTGTTTTAAAGCAGCTGCACTGTGAAATTAATGATTTTTCCCATAAATTTCTGGACTTACTTAGGTTCTTTGGTGATATAATATTTTATAACACCAATGAAAAAGAAAATTAATGTTCTATACTTCTGATAAGTATAACACCAAAATATTAGCAATGAAAGACAAATTCAGCCTACTGCTGATGTTCTTCATGGTCCTAAAGGTTTTGTTGAAATTAGAAGTTGTCCACCAAGATAACCTCTCAGTCTCCTGTACAGCAGTATTACAGAAAAACTAAATGTTGTTCATGTACATATTCTTCCTTCTTGCCAGTCAGCAGCAATAATGGTGGATATATAAAGACAACCAGCTGCAGTTTATGCTACTCCCACACACGTACATCTTCAAGCAAAAGCTGCAAGAATGGCTCAGTAATAAAGTACACTGTATTCTGAACCTGCACTCTAAACAGAGCTGCAGGCATAACAGGATGCAACAATGCAATAATGAAGAGGCAGCATTTTGCTATTTAGAAATGTAGGAAGAAACATAAAAAACCCCTCCAAGATTACTCACAAACTTTGTCTTGTTCAACAATAGGTCTAATTTGGCTTGTTCAGAGCATGTTACATGGACTGGCTCTTAGGGAGGACTACAAATTCCCCCTCTGGTGAGGGAGAGTATTCCAAGTGTAGCACTTGTTTACTGATCCATTTCCTGTCTTCACTGGCTATGAATATCATTATCTATTTGACGTAAAAAATTTCTACACTTAATTGAAAGCTACACTAATTACCATTTACTTCAACCATACAGTCAATAGCACAGTCAGGACCTAAGTGTAGCTTGTTGTGTCTTTTTTAATAGTTCATTAAAGGGAAGGGAAATTTATGATGGCCCAGGCTTCCCCTTGGAGTAAGTTGTTTGTTGAAAATAACACAGATATGAAGATTTCACTTTCTTGTTTCTATTCATTGAAAATATTATTGAAACAATACTGCAACTAGGTGTGCATAGATTATTTTTGGAGTGGATCTAGAACTGATAATTCTCTTATATGCAAATAGCATTGCCCATTTGACATTTTAACAATAGAAAGGACAATCATTTTGGATATCTCTCTCAGCAAACAAAGAGTTTATAACCAACTGCTCCATATAATCTTTGCCTCAAACACAGGATTGTCCCTTCCACAAATTGTTAGCACTTAATACAGGAAAATTTTAGCTCTTTGTTATTTTCAATTACTAAATTAATCCTTTTTCCATGTGGGTAAGGATACTCTTCTGGACTTTATTGACTTTCCCTTGCTGGCATTTTGCTGATTCTGCTCACGCTACATTAGCAGCAACACTGAGTCAGCCTCCCTTTTGCAAAATTATGTCATTAAACCTCTTCCTTCAGCAGGGGGTCTTTGTTGAAAAAATGACACCTCTTTTTCAAAGCCAAGGAGGAAACAATGCTAAGTCAGATTTTGTTCTGTGTGATGTTACACTCCCAAGCATTCGAGGTACTGTGCTATTAAAACAAATTGCATTCCAGAGTCATCGAACATTTTCCCCTTCTTCCTTAAGTATGACCTTAACTTGAGCTACAGAATGTTATGGGCTGATTAAACTTCAGCTGAGAGCTTTCCCAGCAGCCCGAGAGGTGCTGCTTGTGACTTTAGAGCTGCCACGAAGCAGCTACACTGAGCAGAGCACTGATAGCAACCAGGGCACAATGTCTGGGAATGCCTGTGCACGTCCATGCTCCAGCTCCAACCAGAATAATTTAAATATCTATTTATATAATTTAACTATAACATGAAGGGGTTTCATTTTGACTTATATGCACTATCAATTTAGACTGTACTTTTATTGCTTGTGTCAAAAATTATTTCCCTAATGAAAAGTAGTTTACTATTGATTGGTGTCTCTGAGGATGAATTGACTTGCTGCTTTATATAGATTTAACCTTAAATTTGGTCCTGATACCCAGGAGTGTGAAATTCTGTGTTATGCCATCCATTCTAAATCGTTAATTTAGAACGTGGTACATGTAGTCAGACTTGTATTTGTTAGTAGATCTGTTTTGTTTTGGTATTTTTTAAACATTAGCACTGCAGAAAATAAAAAAAGAGCCCGTAGGAAATCTGGATTTTGAGAAAATGATTTTTTTTAGCTAGTAAAAGAAAGAAGTAAGTCTTGTAAGAAAAATCAAAATGTGTTTTGTGTTTACATTTTCCTCATTCAAAAAAAAGTTATGCAGATGCTGGCTTGAGCTGATTATTCACCATGGCCTTTAAGATCTTACAGGTAGCTGATATGAGCTTCTCACACTAGTTTTCACTCACAGACCAGAAGAAGACACAAATTTACTGCATTTTATCTTTAAATGCTTCTCTAAAGAAATTTAACTAACTGTAATTAAAAAATTCCAGTCAAATCTACTTTTGTAGCAGATGTATGAAATATGCTTCATCAGTCTCATATGAACCTATTTAAGAGCCTAGATTGCTGTTTAATTTAATTTTTAAAAGTGTGAAAGAGTAAAATAAATTTAAGTGTTAATACGGCCTATGTATACTCAAGTTTGCATCTTTAGAAATGTCTAGAGTAAAATTTTTGTAGACACCTCTAGTTTTTAACATGGTTTTTTTTGTCTTTAGGCAAAAACTTCTTCAGCAATGTCGGCCACCATGAAGATGAATATCTTGGCCCTGCAGGAGTTCACTTGCCCATTCACTGCCTTTCCACTCTTTATCTTACTGACAATTTCATTTGCTGCTGTTGGAAACACATGGCTGCACACGACCACAGTGAGAACGACAAAAAAAAGGAGTATTCCTGTCATGGCTTTTCCAGCAAAACAGCTTTTCCATGTGCCACCCCACTACACCAGGCCACCAGGAAAAACGCTTGGCAAAGCTTCTCAGGCACTTGCCCTCCTTATGCTGACAAGCTGCTCATAGGAAGCTGCCCAGCAGATGAAAGGAGGTGGGGCAGCAGTATTTGCAGGGGACCCTGAGAAGAAGAGAATAGAATGTGCAAGGGAAGATGTGTGGGAGACTGACTGACATTGAGGAAGGACAGAGCATTGGTTTGACACCATCTTCCATGAGCTGCCAGGATTATTTAACCAAACTTTTAGAAAGATTCACTTTTGTTGAAAATCGTCCTAATCCTAACTGTGGCACCGGACTTGTAGCTGTTTCAAAAGAGGCCCTGTGGAAGCCAAGAGAATACAGTTTACACCAATGGGGTCTACTGTGGAAAACTACGCCCAGCATGACAACATCCTTGCAGCTGAAGATAGGATGCACCCCACTGAGTGTGGGGTCCATCGAGAATTATGGACAGTGCAGATCCCTGTGCCTCCCACAAGGCCACGGTGAGAGGAGACTTACCCCTGCACCCTCCTTGGCTTCAGAACTTTCACAGGAGCATGGTCCCGATGGGTCCCTCAGCAGCATAGCCAATCCTCCTGCACCTACAAAACCAAAGACATTTATTGTCCATGGGAGAATATGCATGGCTGAGAGGGTTTTTTGCTTTGATTGGATCCGTTTCTACCCACTATGCTCTGTCACCAGCCTGGTGTTTTGTCGTTGTTGTTAAAGAACATAGAAAGGCTCCAAAACCATGGCTGACAAATATCTTTGCCAGCTGGAGACAGCTCTGTGTGCTGCATAGAGGTGGCTGGCTCTTTGGGGAAAATGCAGTGAGTGGTTAGTGTTGACAAAGTGTGCCATGGCTTAGGAACATACTCCATTTCAGACTGCTCAGTGGCCATCCCTGTCCCTAGGGTGGTTCCCAGTGGCAGAGCTGCCCTGGTTCCTCATGGGGTGGTGGGATGGCCTTTGTCACCCCCAGGCAGCTCCCTAGACACTCAGTGTTCACCCATGTTGCTGTGCTGAAGGTGTGCCTGTGCTCACACCCAGAACAAGCTTGTCAAGGCAGGCCAAATAAGAGCATCTGGACCCCTAACTAAGGTTATGTCATATTAGAGAATGCTGTTTTGTCATGCAGGCAGTAGTTACCACGGCTTATCGGGTCATGTCAGGCCACAGGCACAGCTTGCAGGGCATGGTGTGAGCAGTCTGTCTGGCAGAACCTCTGCACTTTTATTTCTGTATCAAGCTTAGGCCTTAAAGAAGGTAAGAACATATCCACTGATCTCACTTTCATGGACAATCTTGTTTAAGCACAGACAGCTGCTCGATTGCTTTCAGAATTTCCATAGCAATGGCAATAATTAAATAATGTTGGGTTAGAGTCAGATTAAATCAGTGAATATGTTCTAAGTTGTGAAATTAAATTATAGGGGTTACATGATCTCCTCCATAGAGAAGCAAGATGTGTAAGGATTTGTATATCATCTCCAGTAGCTCTGCTGAAGGTGCACATTCACACTGGGAGCACATTGAGTAAAGTTCCTTATGCTACCGCAGCACAGTGCATGCCTACTAAATTTGATATAGGTCTCTCATGTAATAATACATCTTGAAATGACTCTGAAGCCCTTGGTTAATACAAGGATAGTTATTCATGCCCTCAGCTGCTACTTGAGTCTATAATCTTGAGTGTATCTCTTCAACTCATTACTGTTTGTGTATGTACCACTGTTGTGTACTGATTATTTATGCAAACAGGATCTGTGTTTCAGAGATACCCTTTGCATATTTTTTGCTCCAGTGGACAGTGGCACATGCTAACAGTGTTAGCTTGAGCTGCAGTTGAGAGAGACTTTCACTACAAGACCTGCATCTTTTCTTCTAACAATATTGGCTGGTTGCAGCTTCATTTAGACTTCTTTTGCTTTGGGAGAAGAATATTTAAAAGTGCCAGTGGGATTTATGTGCCCATAAAAATCCTGAAAATGTTTTTAACTTTTCCCAGCACAGGTTCTCTGGAGCTGATCCTTCCTCTTCCTACCTGCTGAGCAATGTTGTCCATGTAGTCCACAGAGCCAATAGATAGCCCTCAGGAAGCTTTGAGAATTGCATTAAAACCAATGTGAGAAGTAATGGAATCGAGACCTTTTTTCTTGTGTTCTTCACACTCTGAAACAGTCCCCAAAGTTAGAACTCTAATCCTGTGAATTTACCACAGGATTAATCCCTTCTTTGCATTCATCTCTATGCTCTGTGGGGTGCCCATATAGCATTGCTGCTTTGGAAGTAATGCTGCAGAAAAAACAACTAGTTTATTCTGCTCTAAGTTCTTTTTTTTTCTGTTTTTTTTTCCTCTTTCCAGCTCTCTTTGATAGCTTTATTCATGCTAATCTCAGGCCAAAAGAATCCTTCTTTTTATATAACTGTATATAACATTTCAGCATAATGGGTCTTTTATTGTCTACTGATATCTATATGCTCTCTTGCTTTCCAAAACCAGATGTGAAAGAGATCTGTGTACCTTTTTTATCATTTCACTAGAACTTCCCTTCATACCCAAGCTACTGTGCATCTTTTTCTGCAATGTATTGGGAATTGTGAAGCCTTTGCATGTTATCCTTGAATGGATGCCTCCACATTACCTTGTAGCTGTCAGACTGGATCAGAGGATAGCAGCAGTTGGTGCTGAAATATCCAAGTCTATGTTATAAATACTTCCAGGATTTAGCGTCAGGCTAGATTTAGTCCGATTCTTTGGAATGAATGTTACCATACTGTCATAAGGAATACTACATTTTTGAATAGTTATGTTTATGCTATGGTTTGAGATATGTTCCATGTGACCCTGCAGCAGAGTTTCTGGTTTGGTTTCCTCCAAAAGTACTCTTGCATGCAACCCAACAGTACATCTGTAGTGTGAATCACTGTGCATCTGAATCAACTGCAAATGTGGTAGAGGAGAGAGGGATGAGTTCACTAAAAACCATACTACTGCTCTCTGATGAAATGCTGATGTCTGTGCAGCCTAAGCCCAGCAAGAAAGTGTAGCCTGGTGACTGGGATGCTCAGTGGAAATGGGGTCACCTAATTTCACACTTGTACCACAACTAGCATTCTGCATACCCCTTGGAAGGCGCTGGTATTGTCTTAAGATCTCCACTTGTAAGATATATTCCCCATTGATGTGACAACACTTGAAAGATTAAGGAGAGAGTATTACAGTGATTAAAAATGTACCTTTCTAGAAAAAAGTCATGAAAATCTGAGGCCTAGAAATTAATATGCATAAGGAAATTATATATTTCCTACACACCTCACAAAATAAATATCATGAGTAGACTTCATCCCCCACTATTTTTGGTGACAGGCCATATGTGCTATAGCATTGACCTCAGACTTGATTCACATGAAGGATGTGGCAACTTCATAATCACCCCTGGATTAAAAAAGATAAATATCCAAGCATGTTCACATTCATGGACATTTTATAAAGGCCTAGATAGTACCAGTTCCTGCTGCCATTATCACAGCTAAGTTTTTACATTTATAATTGTCTGTACAGCAGTGATCAAGCAGAACAGCTGCAGGGCAGCTCCATCAGCACTCTTGGGGCTCAGTGGCTTTTCATCCATCTCTGTGCATGCTAGCTCCACGTCTGTGCAGCACTGTGCTGACTTCTTTGTTTCCTTTTATTTGCTGTTCATTTCAACTGTGAATAGGGTTTGCTAGATGACAGGAGGTTTGCAACAAAGGGGGCCAAATAATATTACAGGAATGAAGCTGAGCTAAAAGTTTTTCCTTAAGAGACATATCCATGCAGATTTGGGAGAGAAATCAAGGTACAGATAATTAGAATGAATTTGGGTTCTCATCAGCATCAGCTGTTAGAGAAAGGAACAGATATTGTCAAGACAGGAAGGATGAAATTTGAGTAAAAGTCCAGTAGTTCCTGGCGATTTATTTGGCAGTGATTGTGCAAAATATGGATGGAAAAGAAAGGTACTGATGAGGAATCTGGAAAACTGCTGTGCACACCCACTCATTGCTCTCAACAAACAAGGGAAGATTTTATCTGCCTGTTCCTGAATCACAGTTCTTCATGGTTAGCACTGTGACCACATGTAAGCACCTCTGATAGGGCTGGCTTTGGCCTGCGGGCACCACATTCATCTCAAGGGTCCTTGCTCCAGCAGTCTCAGTCTCCCAAACGCTTTGAGTTTCTGTTCTACTTCCACAGAAGCTAGACAGAGAAGGGAAACTTACAGGTGCAATTCAGCTACTAAAGTATGTAAAATCTCTGCAGTGACCCAAAACTCCTTTAGAAAACCCAGGATCTACAGATCTTAGGATCTTAGTTTTGATATTTGTTTTAGCAACAGAGAGCTCCGTGTTTTCAGCATACGAACTCCATTGCTGTGCTGTTAAGCTGTCAGAAAACAACTCCAAACCTCCAAACCAATGGCATACAGCCATTACCATTGGTGCAGTCTCTATGAATCCAAAATCTGGCAGCCTACATCCTCGTGTCAAAGAAATTGGTTCAGTAAAGGAGCAGGTTGTAGTGCAAGAGAAGCTGAATCAGAGAACAATTTAGTGCAAATATGTGTCTCCTCTGAGGAAAAGGCAGATAAAGTACTTAAGAGTATTCACCAGGAAAAGTAAATCAACCTTTCTTCATTTCTCCCAAGATAGTAATTTTTGTCTGACCAAATCAGCCGTCTGCTGGAATGCAGATGGATCAGTTTATTCTTTTTCATTGAGACCGTTTATTTGTGGAGAACACTTTTAGTCCTTTTCAAAGCCAAGGAACATTGTATACGTGTCCCAAAAGCACAAAGTGCTACTCCTAGATTGTTCCTTTCTCCTTTCTGCAGAGAGCTTGTATCCCTGATCTCTTGGCCAGTCTGCTGCTCACCAGCGTGCCTCCTGCCCTGTTCAGACTGGAAAGGAGCAGATCAGCTCAAACCACATAAATCCTGGATCATCATTTAACTTCGTCTTGAACAGGCCAAGGAGGGAATTTATTACAGCAACTATTTTCACTTGAGGTATCTCAGTCTGCTTTCTCTCAGCTACTCAGGACTTGTCATTAAAATGAAAGATTGACTATGTCCCCATGTTAATGTCTTGGCAGTGCCAAGCTCAGCCAGCAGGCAGATGCCATGTTACACTACAAAGCAGAATTTGTCACCCGTGATTCCTGTGATTAATAGAAGGTCTTCAGAAAAATAAAATCCTTAAAGAAGGAGAGGGAGAAAAAAATGGACACAGTCTAGGAAAAATCTTCTAGCAAGGCTGCTGACACATTTATTTATTAAACCACTAAAAGGCTTGGTGGTTTCCTGGTGTTCAGACTGGGAGAGATCACATAGCAGCAGGAAGATAAAGGCATAACTTCAGTGGCAAAGAAAACCACTCATTTATCTGTTTTTTGCACTTTAATGCTACGTTGAGGCATTGCATGCTTGCTATACTTTGAAACAACAGTAGGGAAAATTTCTTACCCTTTTAATCATGTTTTGAGGGCTCAAAGAGTTAAGAAAAAATTTATACTCTACTTCATAAAATCTTCAGTCTTAGAAAAACTGTTGCAGAGAGTGCTGTAGGTGCCACTTCTTTTTGATGTGTCTCATAGCAATTGTCTGAAGCACACTAGCTTACATAATGTGTTTTTCTGCATCTGATAGTCATGTTATTAACTGGGTTGAATGCCCAGGTTATAGAGTTAATAGCACAATTCTCTTTCGCAAATTTGCTTTTTCTTTCTAAATGGTTCCTCTTTTTTCAGCTTTCACACTGTGATGTATTTTGTACTTAAATACAAATATGACAAAAATCTCCCTGCTTGTACTAGCAGGAGGGAAATCACACTTACTTGTGCCCCAAGGAAAAGGAGCCTTGGCTGGTGACATCCCTCAGAGGGCTGGTTGGTTTGTGACCATGCCAGAAATACTATGCTGCATCTGTACTAAGAATAAATGTCAAAATGTCAATCTCCAAAATTCAGGTGCATATTTTAGATGCAGATGTCTGGCACCAGTTTGGAAAACACCTAAGAAGATTTTCATCAGTGGTTGCAGGCAGACCAATTAAACCCATTGCGTAGATCTCTGTCACTGAGATGGATTAGCTCTCTTCAATTCAGGCTTTCAGCTGTGATTTGAACTAATTCAGTCTCACCATACTCTTGACAGAGTTTTTGCATGTTTCAGTTGTGGGGGAAGTGATGGTTGCTTGGAAGACCAGTTATATCTTCAGCTATGCACTGCATGGTCATGCAATACCAGTCTCAATACCTGTCCTTTACTTGTTTTAGCAAGGAATTTCTACCTACCAACATAGTTCCTAGTGACCAACTGTGATGAACTATTGTTGATTCAGATCTTTGTGCATTTTCTCATAGATTTAGCTCTGTGGGAAAAAACCATTTAATAGTTAGTTCTAGTACCACAAATAGCTGCAAGTGTGCAATGAAGTTCATAATTTCTGCTACAAAGCAATCAAAATGCCCTCAGAACCATAATTTACATATATTTTGGAAAGAAACCTCAAGTATAGACCAGCCCTAAGATTAAAGCTATTCTAAGAGAATAAGATTGCAATGTTGCTTTGAAAATAGCTCCCAGTCCCAGCAATCTTGATCACAATGAAGAACTTTTGATGGAAGTGAGAGGGAACCACTAACATTTTTGACAGAGAAAATGTCTGCAAAACATAAGCTAAAACTCTGACATTAATTTGGAGGCATGAACAAGGGAAAAAACTTGTGAATTCTGTTTCTCTGGCTTGTAATAATTTGCCTTGGAGAACATTCCCTTATTTGGAATTACCGGGTAAGAAGAGTGATATTGTATTGTTGAAAGAACAGATAGCCTCCCAACTTCATCTAGATTTAGGTCCCGTATGTGACAGAAGTACAGCCAAATGATTAATTCGTTGCCTTGAACAAGAGTTTAAAATTAGCAGAGAACTCCTTGAATGATATGAAGCAAGGAAGCAAAAGTGATGTAATGTAAGTTCTTTTTAATCAAGACATTTTAAACCTAACCACAGAAAGAAAGCAGAAGGTAGCAGAAAGATTAACTGCTACTGATAACCATTCTCTGTAAGGAGAAAGAAAAACGATCACTTACAGAAACAGCACAGAAAGTGCATCTGTAGTGGAGGGGAGGGGATAGCTTGTGGTACTAACTGTGTTGCCCCTGTATAAAGGATTTCTTGGCCCCAGGAAATGCATGTGTGTAAATAACCATGAAGAGGAGGTTCTAACCTTCTCATCAAAGCCAACAGAAAGGACTGCAAAAGCTATGTCAAATTCCCTTAGCTGCTAAGTCAGACAACTTATCTCCTCTCTTCCTCATGCTCATCTTGCCTACACAGATGCAGACAAGGCATATTTTTATGATTATTTTTTAAATTTCCTGAATTAGATCTGCCGTTGTATCTACCAGGGGTTGGGAATGCTCCATACATATGCAGAAGATGTTGTGGATGCATCTGCAATAGTCAAATTGACATGTGCAGTTAAACCTACTTTTCTCTTTGTTGACATTTAGCAGCAGACAGGACATTCCCCACTAGTATCGAATAGTACTGTGGAAGTAAATGTCTGTGTCTTTGCAGTGCACCTCCTGGGAATGGCAGGAAAGCAATCTCAATTTTTCAGCTACGTCTTTAGATGATTTTCCAGTTATGCTTATCTGCTTTTTCCTGCGAAAAACCAGTTTGACTCAGAGAGTAAAACCTTATATATGTCAGATGGCATAACTGCAGAGGGAGTGGGACAAACATATTCTGTTGACATTTAGCTGCAGGTAATAGAGTGTATATGAGAGAAACTACTGCCATCAATTTTCTTTTCACACCTCAGTCTCCTAGGAGGTGACATTTTGAATCTGGTTTGCATTTGGAGATTTTGCAAAAACGTCAGGCTCTCTGAAGGTGACTACAAGTGAATGAACTGCATGCATCCACCTGTGGATTTAGAAATAAACAGGTATAACTTTTTCTGAGCAGCTCCATTCCACGCTGGTAAAAAATGTCATATTCCCAGATTTTTACAGGTTATCCATGAGTTAAACTACTAAAATAAGGAGGTTTATAGCACAAAACCATTAAGAACTAGTTCAGTTTTTGACAAAGCAACAGGAAGACCCCCGAGAACACTGAGAGTGGATTTGTATGCCCAATTATTTTGTAGTGGTTAAGGGCCAGACTGCAATGAGGCAGACATAGCCCAGACTATATGTATCCCTAGTTTTGCATACTTTTGAGTTAAGGGGAACAACTGTCAGTCGTTTTGAAGAAATGTGCAACTTTTCTGACAGAAAAATTTGCATCAATATTTTATGGCAAAGTCAAACTACCAGTTTTGCTTGATAGAATATGGTATTAATTAATGCCTTGTCACTGTCTTCTGTTGTGGTCAAGATCTGAAAGGATCTTTGGTCTAGTACCAATCCTACATTTGTACTAGACCCACATGTTAATGCAAAACCTGTAAATTCTGCAATGGTAGAGTAAAATCTTGCTAGTCCTGGCACATGAGAGCTGAAAGGTGCAGGTGAATTGGTGTCATCATGGCATGAGCCACAAAATGCTGGAAAGCCATGCAATCCAAGAGAGTGTACCCTTTCAGGCCATGTATTAGTTCACCTGAAGTTCTACTATCTAGATCCAGAGCACTGAACAGAGTTAGTAAATGTGTAATCAAACTAAAATCACCGATGATGTAAGGTTAATGTAATCTGACTTTTGACAAAAGGACATCAGAGATAAGATCTAGACATTAAAGGATGAAGATACATGACTTCACCTAAGCTTAGCTGTGCCACGTGGTAATCAGTTTCAGTGATTTCAGAGGGGGTACTTATAGAGTAAGTTACTGTTCAATTAGAGAAGATGCATCAACTTCTGGCCTCTGTGGATAATCTTAGAAAATTATATATCATTAGAAAAAATTATAATGTTTGCTTTCAAAGTATTACTTGTTTTCAGTAGCAAACACAATACCCAGATATGGTATATCCTTCTCAGTCATTCACAGATGAACTCCCCAGTTAAAATAGCTAGTGAAATGTTTAATTTCCCAGCCCAACATTCAAAAGAGGCATGGGCAAAACTCTAGTGAGGTTTCTTATTAAAACCATATGCTTTAGCGAGTTCAGCAAAGGATTTCTTGACTCCTAGAGGAAGAGATCAAGTGCTTTAAAAGAAAAAGCCAAACTAAAAAGAGAATAAATTATGATTTTGGTTTCATGATATTGGGCTATGATTTTCACCTAAAAGGTTTAATATTTCAGGACAGAGCATAAGTTAATGTGTAATGTCAAATTATGTCACATCCTTCACCTTCCAGACAATACTTAGCGCATTGTGAGAAATATAATGTCCTAAACAACCAACACTTCACAGAATCACAGAATAAGCTGAGTTGGAAGGGATCCACAAGAGTCATCGAATCCAACTCCTGGCCCTGCACAGCTCCATTCCCAAGAGTCATATCACATGCCTGAGAGCATTGTCCAAGCTTCTTGAACTCGGTCAGACTGGTGCTGTGACCAGTTTCCTGGGGAACCTGTTCCAGTGCCCAAACACCCTGGTGATCAATCTTATCCAACCGAAACCTCCTCTGACACAGCTTCAGGCCATTCCCTTGGGTCCTGTCACTGGTCACCACAGAGAAGAGATCAGTGCCTGCCCCTTCTCTTCTCCTCACAAGGAAGATGCAGTGAGGTCTGCCCTCAGTCTCCTCTTCTCCAGGCTGAACACACCAAGTGACCTCAGCCACTCCTCACATGGCTTCCCCTCAAGGCCCTTCACCATCCTCATGGCCATCCTTTGGACACTCTCTAACAGTTCAATATATATACATTTCTTATATTGTGGCACCCAGAACTGCCCCCAGCACACCAGGTGAGGCTGCCCCAGAGCAGAGCAGAGCAGGACAATCTCCCTTGCCCAGCTGTGATGCTGTGCCTGATGTGCCTCAGGACATGCTTGGCCTTCCTGGCTGCCAGGGCACTGCTGACTCTTGTTCAACTTCAACCAGGATCCCCAGATCCCTTTCCTGCACTCATTTCAGCTTTCCAGCCTGTCATTCGTCTGTCTGTCTGTACATCCAGGGTTGCCCCACCCCAGGTGCAGAACCCAGAACTCGCCCTTGCTGAATTTCATACAGCTGGTGCCCGCCCAGTCCTCTCATTTGTCAAGGTCCCTGCAGGGCCTTCCGGCCTTTGAGGGAGTCAACTGCTCCTCCCAGTTTTGTATCATCTGTGACCTTACTTAGTAACCCTTCCAGTCCTGTGTCCAAGCCATTTGTGAAGCTGTTGAAGAGCACAGGGCTGAGCATGGAGCCTTGTGGAACCCCCCGGTGACAGGGGACCAGTCCGGTGTCACCCCATTCACTGTAACGCTTTGTGCCTGGCCAGTGAGCCAGTTGCTCACCCCTCACATAATGTGTTTATCCAGCCACGTGCTGGACAGTTTGTCCAGAAGGATCCTGTAAAAAACAGCATAAAAGGCTTTACTGAAATCCAGAGAGATTGCATCAACTGGCTTCCCTTGATCAGCTAGGTGGGTTATCTTGTCATGAAAGGAAATCAGGTTTGATAAGCAGGACTTTCCCCGCGTGAAGTTGTTCTGGCTGTGACCAGGGACTGTGACCTGAAAATACTGTTCTTCAGGTGTTTTTTCAATACTTCCCAGAATAATCTTCTCCAGAACTTTACCAGGCATTGAAGTGCGACTGACAGGTCTGTAGTTTCTGGGGTCCTCTTTCTTGGCCTTCTCGATAATTGGAACAACATTCATCAACTCCACTCAGCTGGGATCCCTCTGAATTTCCAAGACTGCTCAAAAATCAACAAGAGAGTTTTTGAAATGACATCAGCCAGCATCTGAGGATTCTTGGATGAATGCCATCAAGCCCCTTAGATTTGTAGGGATCCAGCTGGAGCAGCAGATCCTGCACAATTTCAGGTTTGACTGGAAGTTCAACATTTTCGCAGTCATGGTCCTCCAGGCACTGAGACCCTCTTGGTCCTTCACCCATGTTGAATACAGAGGCAAAGAATGCATTGAACACCTCTGACTTGTCTATGTCACTGTTGGTGAGGTGACCATTGTCATCCTGTAATGGGCAAATTATTATTGGCCCATTACAATGTTATTTCTACAGTGCCTTTTGCCATTAATATATTTGATAAAACTCTTTTTATTTTCCCCCACATTTCTGGCCACCTTCAACTCCAGTTGAGCTTTGGCATACAATTTTCTCCCTACAGTGGCAAACAACATATCTCTGCTTTTCTCATATCACCTGACTTTTCTTCCACTGCGTATATACATTCCTTTTTTGCCTCATTTCCTGTTCAGCCAAACAGGCCTTCTGCCTTTTCTGTTTGACTTCCAGCATTTGGGAATTGCCTGCTCCTATGCCCTTAGGCAGTGATGTTTGAAAAGTGACCAGCACTGATGGACCCGGGTGCTGCAAAAGCATTTTCCCAGGGGACTTTACTCACTATTTCCCTGAGCAGCCTGAAGTTTGTTGTCCTCATGTCCAGAGTTGAGGTTTTGCTGGCACTTTTCCTCCTGACAACAACTGCTCTGTCATCACTGTAGCCAAGACGGCCACTCATCTCCACTTTGCTCATGAGATCATCTCTGTTGAAAAGCAGCAGATGCAGGAGGGCAACTTTGAATTGGTTCCCCTAGGACCTGCTCCAGACAGCTATCATTCAGGTTTTCTAGGAATCCTCCAGTCTGGGTTGTACTAGCTGTGTGATGCTCTCAGTTAACTTCTGGCAAGTTGAAGTCCCCATGAAAGGACAAAAGCAGTTGACTTGGAATTGTCCCTTAGTTCCTCAAAGAATTTGTTGGCATTATTTTCCTGGCTAGGGGGTCTATAGAAGATTCCCACATTGACATCCACATTATTTGTTTGTCCCTTGATTTTTATGCAGAGGCTGTCAGCTGTGCCATTGCCCACTGTGAGCTCCATACATTCTAACCCTTCTGTTACTTTTAAGTCCTGCTGCAGAGAGATGGGCTAACTGGATATAACTTTCCAGATTGTCCCATGCTTTGAGAACTCATGTAAAGACATCATTCAGAAACAGAAACCCTGCACATTAGTAAAACCACAAAGCCTCCAGATAAGCAAACATATGGGAGATTAAAGGGATGCTTTTTCTCTGCACTTCCTAAAGGAGCATAGGCCAGCCATTCCCAAAGGGCTTTGTCCTCTATCACTTCTTCAAAGTCACAACATGTGCTCCTTAAAATGTGCCCTGCTGGTGCAATTCAAAAGCTCTGACTCTTGTGTCTGTGGTACGCTAAACATGGCTCCTCAAGTGTAGAACAAACAGCTATGGCACAATCCAAAGTCAGTAGAAAAAATCTGTTTTTCTCCTGCCAGCTTGTGGAAATTATCAGCTCAGTTCTACTTGTTCTCTCTCAGCTGTTTTATCTGTCCTGTAACATGCATTGTCTAAATGCAAAATTAAAAATATTCCTGAGGCAATGAAAGTCAGCTTGTAGCACTTGCATTCCAGAGTACATCAAAACACACTAAAGGCTGATGCTTCACTTTGGATAGCTATGCTTGGTTTCAACTTATTTGGAGCCATGTTACTTTAGTTTCCAGCACCCTCATTGCCTGCTGGGGCAGAAGTCACATGCAAGGCAGGCCATGATGTGCGAGGCTCCCCTGCCTAATGAGGCAGTCCATCTGTGCAGGCTGCACAAAGTGGAAGCTGATGCGTGAACACTATTTGTAACTACGGAGTTTCTCCAGAGCTCGAGCCCTGAGCCTACCTGAGGGCATTCTAAAGCTGTAATAAACAAAACTCATGTCCTTTTAAAATGTAGATTTTGTAGCGTACTTGCATCTCTCTTTACCTGTCCTGTTTCTTTTGTTCCCTCCCTTTCTCCCTAGCATGAACACTAAATAGTGTTGATTGAGTAAAGTGTCTTCCTAAGAGAATTAGCTACCATCTTGAGGAAAAAAGCAGCATAGAGCCTGTACCAGGGTAGCAATAATCATTTTGTGCAGCTCCCATCTTGACAATAAACCCATAATAGCAGTGGAATAGAGCATGAAGAAGGCATAAAATTACATCAGGGTTTCAATTACCTTTCATGTTACCTGTAACTCAAATACTTATTGCTTCAGTGCTAGAGTTATTACTTACTTTTATAAGATTTTAAAATAACACCTTAAAGAGGCAGCCTGCCCTCTAGACAGAGAATCCAGCTCTGAAAACAAACAAAGAGCAGGAAATTTCAGGTTTCAGGGTAAGCCCCCAAATGTCAGGCTGCTTATTTAAACCATTCCTGATGAAATATAGCAAGCTACATTTCTTGTGAGATTTTTAGAAATTAGAAGTGTATTAGAAAGCCTCTTTTTGAAAGAACCACTGTACTTTAATATCAAGTCTTGCATGGAACATGATATTGTGCAGCATAATGAAAAAAGAAGAGAGATGGCGTTTGGTGATTTTGGGTTTCATTTGTTCGTTGTTTTTTTCTCTTTTTTATTTTCTCTCCTCTTTAAATTACATTCAAATTACTTGATCCTCAGCAGCTGTCAATTTGTGAATAGCTCAGCCTGAGTTTAAAGTAAGTTTGTGACTGATTGCCTCTTCCTTTATTCAGGCTATTCAAATAGTCTCCTCACAATGTGTACCAAGTAACAGATAAAAATAATTGTCATGCTTAATTTCTTTTAACAGTACATGTAGGTTGCTTGGATTTTCCACATTTATTTTCTGAGAACAGCATGAGTAAAAGACAGTTTCTAAGAACACAAGAAATGCCCTACTGGACTGGAAAAATTGGTTTTGACAGCAGCAGGAAGAAGCTTCACATCGGGAGAACCCCTGTATCGGTCTGTATTCCCTATACTTCCTCCAGCATCACAATCACTACACCAGGGATGTCACTGGACATGTCTCTGCCTTGTCCATTTAATATGTTTTCTAAATCTATTATCATTTGTTTGTTAACATGGAGACATTTGTCTGTCTGGGTTTTTTTTGTTGTTGTTGCTCTTGTTTGCTTGTTTTGTTTGTATTTTCTTCTGCATAACACCCTTCTCATCTACACAGTGTGTGAACTACCATGATTAGTGCTGCCAGTTGAGAAACCTCTAAGGAGAACAGACAGTGAACCCAAGAACTGAACTGTTATAAATTATGGCTTGTTAAACAGCTTAGTAATTTTAAATGCCTAAGATATGACAGCGAAAAGATTGAATGCTCAGGAATTTTTAATTCACAATCTGAATTTCAGACCACCTTAAAAGAAGCTCTCATAGTACCTAGAGGCAGAGGTAGTCAAAGTAGTCATAACTTTCAGGAATTTTAGCCTCTAGCAGTGTTTGTTACAGAGAAAGGATCAGCAGGATAGGTTCACACTCAATAAGGACGCACTATTTAATAAGGAATTAGGTTAGCAAAGGAAGACAGATGGCAAGAGCAGACGAGACAGTTTGAGACCTAAGGCCTAATTCAGATTTGACACAGCTAAGCTGAATGGCCATTGAAGTCAGTGAGATGTTTACATATTTGTATCAGGGCTGAAACTTTCCTGTGTTTTACAGAAGGAGGTGAATAGCTGACTTCAAATTGATGTTTGAGGGGTTTTTAAAAATGCTTTTTTTTTCTTTTTAGCTGGGATGATCATATGAATATTTTGGTGCTATCCCAAAGCTTACACTTTAAAAATCCAGTAGATTTAATGAGCAGAGATATTTCCTGCATAATACAAATGTAATTGAAAGACAGTGCCTGGCCTAAGGCTTTGTATATATATGTAATAGAAATGAACAGATGGAGACACAAGCAGAGGCTTGTTCTGTGCAACCTAAGTTGAATGGGACTATGAATTCTTGTTCCCTCACTCTGAGGTTGGTCTCTTTTTGAGTTTCTACAAGAGTTGCTGCAGGGTACTCAACTCTTCTTAAGAGTTAGAATGGGAACTATATTCATTGTGTAAGTGAATATTTGGAGAAGGAGCACTGAAAGCTAGCAGTTCGCCATTTCTGCATTTTGTTCTGTCTAGGTGCCTTTTGGCTTCTGTCTAGCACTGAGTAATCTGAGAAACAATGCTGAGAGACTAACGGGTTAACACATAGTCTCCCTTTGTCTTCTCCTTTTCAATGAACCAGTACCAATAGCTTCTGGTTTATAATCTTTTATTTTATTTTGGCTATAAAATTAGAAGATATATCCTATCCTAGTAAAATGGGATATTATTTTCCATTTGCTGCTATGTAATTACATCTGTCTACGATGGCTTAAGGCATATTGATTGCCACACCCACTTTTGTTCAGGGTGCTCACATTAAAAATCAGTGATTAGGGAAATCCTTACTGGAAAATTGTACATTAGTTGAGGTTGAGAGATCAGAATATTGCAGAAAATTGGAAAAGCAAAGCAAAAGAGAAAGGAAGACAAAACATTTGTGTTCTTGCGGAGATATTTTTCTGCCCTCTAAAAACATTGTCAGAACACTGGTTATGCAAGGAAGGAGTAAAAGATGCAGCCATGATGGGAGCAGTCATGCTTCTCCTGTGTAAAGCCATGGCATTTCCTGTACCAGTGCATTGACATAAAGCAAGGGCAGGTCATCTTTCCTTGGCTTTAGCACAACCTGGTCTAATACACAACAAGGACTGCCTCTGTAGCTAACAGCTCGCAATGCCAGTGGTGCACACCTGAAGGGCAGCAGAAGCTTTCCTCGTGGTGGTTGCTGATGTGTTGTACACAGAACTTTTGCTGATGGGATACATTGGTAATAATTGTACATACAGGAGGTCTGGGGGCTGTAATCATTCCCACCTTGGGCACTGAAGCACCCTGAAGGGTTTTTTAACAGGGCTCCTTGCTGCTGTGCAACAGAGTTACCTGCCTGGTAGCTCTTCAGTTTATGACTTGTCCTCTGCAGATTAAATGTGCAGGCATGATAACAGTGAAGAAGCATACTGGCATCAGAAAACTCTTTTTTCTGAGAAAATGGCTGAGCTACCACATTATAGGCAGTCACTTCATTTTCTCCTGTCTTAGTTCCTCACTTTTCATATAATAACAATAGCACTTCTCTGCCTTAATACCATGCTGGTTTTTTAAAATACACATTAAGTGCCAAAATATAGCTTACAGCATCTTTTGCACTTCAATTGCTAAAGACCATTTCCATTCAATTCTTCACCTACTGCCTGGAAATAATAAAAGATATTCCACAAATACTTAGGATGTTTGGTACTTCAGTAAAGTCTAGTGTACCAGGTCAGTTGCACAAGGCACACATGCTATTTCTATCACTTTGCAAGATTCTATCACTTTGCTATTAGCATAGTCATGTTGCCATTAAATTAGTTATGATTCTTGAGGGGGGCCTAACTTTACATTATGTCAGCTGCCAAGCCAAGGCTCATGTGTATAAGCACATTGGATTTATCACTTTATCTGAAAACAAAAAGTATAGTCTGATGGAAATACATATTATTTCAAAAATGTGGTCATTTTCATGATAGTAATAGTTTTTGATTAAACAGTTTCTGGGAACAGTTCTGGTATTTTTATTTACCCCATAACTCCTCGAGTTCACTTCTACCAGCAGCTCCACTCTGTGTAATACATCATCCTGTCACTCCTCACCCATTTTGCTAGATGTTAATCTTGTTTAACTTAAAATCTATATTCCTTTCAGTCCAGACTACATTGCCCTCTATCTTGCCATACATTAACTCATGGTACTGTACAAATGACAGTTTTGATTCAGGTAGAAATCAAAAAGAGGAACTGTAAAAGAAGAACTACTTGAACTGAACCACATAGCTTTGCTGGTAATAGGAACTAATCTAAATGCCAACATAAGTTTTTTGGATGATTTGTATTTCAAAAACTTTGGAGTTTGAGCTTGCTAATATCAAAGCTAGGCATGCACAGTGGGCTGTGCGAACTCTTGAAGGTGAGTCAAGGAGTCACACAGGCTAAAGTATATGTAGGCAGAGTTTTAAGATGTAAACAAGTACCAAGTAATCCTTTCTGCATAACTTCAGTATGCTGTCCCTCATGGCTCAGTTGGAAGTTCTTTCTTTTACTATGTCTTTCATAAATATTTGATATCCAGACTGAAGTGTTACATCTCTTTACTAAGGGAAATGGATGAGATTGATTACAGTGACAGTAATAACACAATTATAAATATTGGGGAGCTTTACAATATATTCAGGACTTTCTGGCAACAGAATAGATTTTTCCTTTAAACTTAACTTGATGGAAAGCTGGTATTTTTAATATTAATATATTGATTTAAATTTATGGCTTATTGAAAGTAGTACATCCTTTCACGTAAATTTTTTAGGATCCAGGCCTGCAAAGATTTACACAGAGAGATTCATTGTGTATTCTGGTCCCAGGAAATCAGAAACAAGACTCCCTTTGATTGCAGTGGGGCCAGGACTCCAGCTGTTGCTTTCAGAGCAGGCAGTATTGCACAGCTGAAGGTTTACCAGATTTTGTAAAATGTAGGGTGTGAGCCCAGTTTTTTGACATAAGACATCAGAAATTTTTCACCATTGCCCTGTTCTTGCCACATTCTAGGATACTTGTGTTATATTGCCAACAAAAAAAAAAGTGAGTCCTGTCTCAATCAACTTGAGATTTGATAAAATTGAAAAACCCAAAGGCAAATACTAACAAAAGGATACACTGTTTAGAATTAATACCAAATATTTTTAATAAACTTAAGCCTATATTTCTTGTGTCAGGGGATGTTTTCAGCACATACATGAACACACACATGCACCCACACCCACCCCATTAATTTCTGCAGGTATAAAACTTTTCATGACTATGAGGTCTTGGTCAAGCTCAGCCCAGTTCTGAGTCCAGCATAAAGCAAATGTAATCTTTGAGACGGACTAAACCCTTCAAGACAGAACTGACAAGGGTTGCTACAGCAACCATTCTCCACAGAGAACTTATTTTTAAATCTAAATAGCAAATAAGAGGGAAGTTAATGTCTGGAGGCCTGACTGTGCTCATCTTTTCTGGCTGAAGCTGATCTTTCAGGTCTGAGAATTTGTCAAGGTTGAGGTTGGATTGTCTTTGAGGTTAATGTTATGGAGGCATTTCAGATTTGTCTTCAGGTCTGGTATGGTCTGATGTGGACATAATGCTCTGTACAGCACATCTCTGCACAAATGACATTAATGGATGCACACCAAACCACAGGTGCTGGCTCACCCATTTTCTGGGAAAGCCCGGACCTACATCCATTTCTAAATCATATGGTTGTCTGTCACCCTTGTGCAAAACCTGTACTTTGCCTAGCCCTGAAGTTTGCCCAGCTCCTGATCTTTGTGGCCTATGATCCTCTCTGTTCTGAATTACAGGGACAGCAGACTCCTGTTTGGATTGTGATAGTTCTGACTTGGAACACTTTCAGTGGGCTGCAGCAAACCTCAAAAAACTATCAAAAGTGAGATTTCTGTGTGCTCCCCAAGTTTACTTTTGCCTGTTGAGTTTTTATTTATTGTAGACTAGGTGACATGTTGGTTGCTTCCAGACACTGACTTGTAATGGGTATGAAGACTCCCTTGTGGACTAGCTAAGCAGGCTGGAGCCTAAACCCCATGTTCAGCATGAGTGCTGTGAAGAACTGATATTTCATCCACTTGCAATTTGTTGTGCTGCCTGCTGCTTCTCTATATCTCCTCAGACTGGGAAAACCTGCAAGTATTCATCTTTTTCTCGTCTCACAGGACTCCCTTGCACCAGAAGTCTCTTCTTGATTCACTTCCCTTCAACTCAGATGAGCTGGGAGATCTGCCACAGCTTGCCCAGCTATGCACTTGTCTGTCTTTGCCTGACTCCTGAGTCAGAGTGGGAATATATATTGAACTACAAAAAACTCACTCTTCTGACCACCTGCTTGGGAGTACTGATGCCACTTTGCTTCAATAGAGAGGGAATCCCATTCCCTGACTGTGCCAGGGGCAATTTTCCAATCTATCCTCTTCACACACAAGGGCCCTGAATTAGCTTGCAGTAATATTGACACTTAAAAAACACCATGTGATTATATGGACAGAGTGCCACTTTACCAAAACACACAGATTTTATTCAAGAGATTTCTTTTTAAGGATAAAATTAACTGACTGGAGCTAGCAGCTCTGTCTTGGTGACTCTGTTATAATTAGTATTAATTATTTGTACTGAAACAGGGAGAAGCCACCAAAACTGCTGTACAACCTGATGGAGATAGTCTCTACAATCACCAATTAATGCTCACATTGCTGTCTTTAGATGAATAGTGTCTCCACCTGAAAAATTAGACAGCAAATAGGCTGAGGTAGAGTGCTCAGGTGACTTGAGTAAGGAATGCAGAGACTATGTCTTTGAGCAGTGACCAGATTTGCAGAGCTTCTGGCTTCAAGATTGGCATCTTACTGCTTCCTACTTCTGGGACCTCTCTGAAGGGCTAGGGGGTCTACAAGACATTTTTTCACTAAGATCTTTCGCTAAGATTTTTCTGGCATATTATATTCTTGCTTCGACCTTCACTACCTGACTTGAGTTTTGCTTACTTTATGTAGTGGAAGTGAGAAAGGGAAGATTTGTTTTGGGGTCAGACATTATATCTGGATGGAATTCCTACAATCATCAGCATTGTCTAAGAGTTTCAAGATGAACATGACCCTGGAAGATTTGTGTACAGGGGATGATGAGTCAAGAAAAGCAATCACTCCCCATTTGTTCTTGGAAAAAAACTTCTGGAGAAAAGTTTCTTCACAAACTTTAGCATCTGTCAAACAGGTGTGCTAGTCTCTATATACATGACAATACATGTTAGACCGGAGTCTTCCTCTCTGACAGCAGCATCAAACTGGGTCTCGGCTTCAGAGACATCCATGTAGTGCATCAGTGCTCAAATGAGTGCTGTCCAAATATGCAGGAAGCTGAGGGGAAAAAGGCAGCAGTCAGGAGGGAGGAGAAAATCAGAGAGCTGGCCTAGCTTCCTTATTAGACACACTTGACTTAAAATTGTAATGTCAGCCCTGCAGGCTTCACGTAGAAGTGCTGTGCTGGCTGAAGTCAAGAGAATTTTCCCTTTGACTCTGAACAGCAAAGTTTCTGGGAAAAAAATAGACCTCTAAAAGAACAAGATCACATAGAATTCACTAATAATAATTAAAATCACTAATAATAATTTTGGATAAAAAAATTGAAGGGAATGTCCTAGTAATGTCATAGCAACAATTTTACTACATTTGAGATATTATGACTTTTTTCTTTTTTTCCTTCAAACTGTGTTTTTCTAAACAACTGGTCAATTAAGAAAGTTTCAACTTTGGGATCAGCCTGGTAGAATCCCCTTTTAATCTACTTTTATTTGTTGTTTTCACCACTGAAATGAAACAGCATTATTTATTCTGCTCCAATGCTGACAGTGTTCTCAGTGTCCTTAAAACAGAACACCACATAAAAAGTTTCTGCCTGTTTTTGTTGTCTGTTCAGCACCATCTCTCCTGCCCATTCTTTGTAGGTGCCATATGTGGTGGGCTTCCACACCCATTAGCAGTGGAGAATCAAGAAGATATTTCTGCAAAATAGAGGTCTTAGAAGAAAAGGGGGTTAGTTACACAGGAGGCAAGACCTTCATCACTGCAGATTGAGACAGAGCAGTTCATTTAAGGCACTTAATTGCATTCCATAGAGCAGTTTGAGTGGGAAAGAACCTTAAAGGTTATTTAGTTCCAACTCCTCTGCCATGGGCAGGGGAGACCCCAACCGGTTTCTCAAAGCCCCATCCAGCCTTGCTTGGAAAACTGATTGGGACTGGGCATCCACAACTTCTCTCCAGGAGTGCCTCATCATCCTCACAGTAAAGAATTTCCTCTATATATCTAACCTAAATTCCCTCTCTTTCAACTTGAACCTATTTCATAATTATCTTGCTCTCCTGTCTGGCACTATTTAACAATCCTGTTCTCCAAAAAAGGTGATTCCTTTACAGGATGGCTCATATCTTCTGTTGTTTCCAGTTATCTGGGGTTTTGTGACAAAGTCTAATGAAACGAGGTGGTACAAGCAGATCCATGGAAATAAATTTGGCTACCCTTGTAATTAAATTCAAGTACAGGGCTAGTTCTTTTCTGTTATGACAAAAAGCATTTGTGGGGATTCAAATACTAGCAGAAGGGTTAAATTTTTCTCAAACATACCTTTTATGGGTCTGTTCTCTAAAAGTAGTTCATTTGATTTCCTACTGGACATTTTTTTCTTACCTATTTGAACAACATGGCTTTCAGCAACCTGTATCACAGTAACATACTAACCCGACTGCTTACTATTGAAAAAGCTTATTAGCTTTTCTATAAACTCTTCTGGCCAAACTTTTCTTAACATAATTGTACATAATTGAAAATGACTAAACACTTAAGATGAAAATTAAGGCTGTCACTTGGGCAGTGAGTCATGTGCTTTTATAGTGGGTAATATTGGAATACACCAGGACCTCCAGGCAGTGTAACTGCAGGGTCGGCCCTGCTTTGCTGCTGTAAAGAGATTTGCTTTTTTGAAAATCTGCACATAGCAGAGCCCTTTGTGAAAACATCATGATTTTGTGCCACTTATTTTCTTTATAAGGAAAAACAGTTGCTTCTCAGGTGCTGATGGTGACAGGTAGTGCAGTTCCTCAGAGTAAGCTGGGTGTGCAATCAAAGCCTATGTTCCCCTCCTTGAATTTTGCTTTCCAGGACAAGTTATTTATCTTTCAATCTCTCTGGCAGTCAGGAACCTAGCTTTAAAAATATTATTGCACCAGAGAGGGTTTTCCAAACTAATTTCAATACTTCCTTTAATTCTAGTGCTCTGTGACAAGTCTGCTTTGACTTCCCACATAAGCCCTTTGAGTTCAATGGCTGGGCTTGGGGTAAGGTTCTGACCCAGAAATCACATGTGGACTTTCTTTTAAGGGACTTGTTGGCCCTGCTGCTAATATTTGAAGCTGTTAAATTGTGAAAGCTGTCCTTTGACATCAAACTGAATTTAATTCCTTTTAGTCTATGGATTAGAGGAGGACTCTTTTTGGTGCTGGATGAGAGAAAAATAACTAGTTTCCTTTTATTTTCACTTTCAATTAGAACTTTTAAATACTCTGAACATTGTTTAGAGCTTTAAGCCTCAATGCTTTGTCTGCTGTGCTTGTAATGTGTGAAGAAAATGGAGACAGGCAGCCTCCATGACAGGTCCTGGACTTGTTCATATTTAGAAAATGTTTGGCACATTGTGAAGACACATCAATAAATTAATCTCAGTATGTCTAGCTCTGTGAACTAAAAAACCTGATGTATAAAATCAGTGAAGAAATGAAAAAATGTATACTATTTCAATAGCTTCTCCATTTGTTGTAGTCTCATTTCCTCATTGTATTCAAGAGTGCTTAAGAATACTGTCTGTGGTCTCATAAATGCCGCAGAAAAAGGCTTAGAAAATAGAGTACCACAGACTTGCAGTACATGCAGCTAGAGCAAAAATTTTCCAGTTTTCATCCTTAACCAGGAATCCCAGGAAATACTGTTTCCTTTTTTTTGTGTGTGGGGGGTTGTTTTTTTTTTGGTTTGTTTTTGTTGTTGTTGTTTTTTGGTTTGGTCTGGGTTTTTTTTGTGGTTTTGTTTTGTTTTGTTTTTTAAATTGCAGGAAAGACTGACCTCAAATTGTTTGACTCCATGAGCTGGAGATCCAAAAAAGACCCCAAAAAGCACTAGAATTTCAGCATAAGTTGTAGAAGCAAAAATAGAAATTACTTCTCTCCTGTAAAGTTAAGGGCTGTTTTTATCCCAGGGTGGTATCTATCTTAGTTAACTCTCCCAATTTACTAACCCCTTGGTGACCTCCAGCTCCTGTAAAAAAAAAGCAGACTGAAATAGCAGCAGTGGAGAATTTCCAGATGTCAGCTCTGTTCTCAGTGTGCAACTGCATGTGGTATTTAACAGATTCACCACTTTACCCCATCTCACCAGTAACTCAACCATAAACAATATAAAATTGCCTAAGTTGGTCAACAGAAGGAAGCATCCCACCTTTGTTTATAAACCCTTATTTCTGAAGCAATAAAGATGCTTTATAACTTAGCATAGCATGTTAAGAAGAAACATTATCTTACAAAGCAACAAAAAACTGAGCAGCAACAATCTACTTTAAAAATTGGCAGGGCTAAATAATCTCATTTGCTTTAAAATAAATGATATGTCTACCACACTCCAGTGAAATATAATGATCAAAACCTGATGGTACTTTCATTTTAAGCCACAGAATGCTCACAAACCACAATAAAATGATGCCTAGAGGTAACCACTGCACAGTCATTTTAGCACAGGGTTATGCTCAAGCGAATAGATAACCTCTTTTACAGCAGGGCTGAGTAGCTCAACCAACCCCCCCCTGCCCACAGGAGCTACCATATTGCTGCCATTGCTGGAGCAGGCTCATCCATAGCCGGAGGGATTCTGTAGCCAGCGATGCATTACATACAGTGGAAATACTCAAAAAGGAAGCTGAACTGATTTGTCGTGTCTGAGAAAGTGACCCATTTTTGCATGCCTCCTTTTTTTCCTTCACCTATTCTTTTCCCTTTGTTTTCCTAGCTACAAGCCACCAGAGTGCTACTGTTCTATAATTTTTCTCATAATTCATGGCAAACCAATCATTCCCAGCAAATGCTTGACTGCTGTAATTGGCTGCGTTTGATTGCAATGCAGCCTATATTTTTTTCTGGTTTGGTAATGCTGTTACAAGCAGAACCACTCCAAAGCTGTAGCAGTAAGAAGATATTTCATGTCGCTGCGTACCCACAGCATGCCCCACATTCCTCTAGTCTTATGACAGACACCAACAGCCACATCATCACAGCTGCACAAGGCAGGATAGTGCCAAATATCCTAAATTACAGATGTAAAATGTGAAAAACTTCAGGCTCACAGAGGATTTTAGGTACCTGCATTTCCCATCTAAATCAAGCGGATGATGTTGTCTCTACATACCTTTGTAGATCTGCAGATGAGAGACTTTTTGTGAGGTCATGCTGAACTGCTCAGAAGAGCAGCAATTGGAAATTATGTTTCCCAAGACCAGAGCCAGCATCTTTATTAGTGCTTAGTGTGTCCAGAGACCTTGCTTCCTTACACCAGGAAGAACTGCTGTGTATAAAAGACAGGAGCAAATTCCCTTCTTTCTGTGGCAACCAAGTTCCTAGGTTTACATGCCAGTGTCTGCACACCAACACAACTCCTCCCTGCCCCATATTTGGAGTGACCCACACTCTCTCTCAGCCAACTAATTTTTCCCTTAATTCTTATTTTGAGTTATGTTTTAGGAAGTGCCCTCCTCCAAGTCTGATATAGCAAACTCTATTTCTATACAAGTATCTCCTTCATTGTCTCATCTGAGAGAGTGATCTGTGTCAACTAGACTCTTCTGACAATAAAGCAGGTAGTTTTTTTTTTACCACAGGTAAATGTGGAGGATGTTCTACACAGCTGTGCAAAATGCTATGGTTCTGCAAACTGCTTCAGAACCAGCCTGGATTTCCCCTGAGCAGTTACAGCACATTCATTTGTGACTTTGCATAGTGCAATGGACATCTGAGCAGCACATGAGAACTACAAATGGAGGTCTTGGAACAGCAAAAACTGTTACTAACTTATTGTCCCATTTTTCTTATTCATTCTTACAGTTATGACCCTTAAAGTTTTCTTCATGTAACCTTGAAAATATCATAGTGTGAAGTAAGAATTTTGCGAAGTTGGTATGAGTTTTGAGGCATTAAGGGAAGGTTGTGAGGGTCTTGCAGGAGAGTAAGGGGCTCTCTGAAAATGTGCTATTCCATTTCCTTCCCCCCACCTGCCCAGTTGCTGAAGCAGCTTGAGTGTTGAACTCTGAGAGTAAGCACCTATTTTCCTTCTGTTACCAGAGGGATACAGAGCTATTAAAATAAATGAAAAAGAAACAAAACCTGAGAGGCCTCCTACATGCTGACTATGCCCTTACTCTGTGAAGTCACTGACCTCCACAGAACTACTCCAGACAAGCTTCAGGGGAGTGTCGTGCTATCTGAACCAGCTGCTAAATATTTTATTAAAAATATCCCAATCGCTCCTTTTTTTTTCCTTAGAAATTTTAGAAGGGGAAATGCATGGAAATACCTTGTTTTTAAAACCTTAGTTACAGCAGCAATATTAAAATTGTCTAGTCTGTTTTTGGCGTTTACTTGGATGACTCCATTTTGTACAGCAGAGGAATTATCAGCTGAACATCTTCTCATGGCTATGGAATAAAGTGAGGTGGAATGAAAATAAGAGCATGTCACAGGCCATGGTATGCAGTAAGAGATGGAATATGTACCTGATATATCCAGGAGTCCAAGCACTAAGTTAGTTGCACATGACAATGCCCTTGTCAATTCATGGTCTCCTCACAGACACTACTGCTAACTCAAGTTCATGATCCCTCCTTTTGCCATGTTGAAACACATTCTGAATTAGGACGGTATTAGCAAAATCAAAGAGATTGAAACAATCATAATAATTTCTCTCAGCAGAATCAATTCTAGTCCTTTGATGACAGAACCATGACAGTTCTCCCAGCATTCACAGAGTCTTCTTGGACAGCCAAATTGACTTTCTGTCATTGAACATAAGTAGGAAAAAAAAAAAACAATTTGAAGCCCCACCTACTGCAAAACTTGCAGGACTAAATTATAAAGCAGAAATGCAGGGCCATTTTCCCTTTTGTGATGCTAAAAAGTACCATATTGCAAAGGTGTGTGTGTGTGTGTGTATGTATGTGTGCATACACATTTTATCTGTATGGCTTCTCAGTGAAAGGAGCAGAGGGTGGGTACTTGCGTGGCAATGGGCAATTTGTGGTGCATTTTTCAAATGTCAGAGTTGAACATGAATTTTTAAATTTCCAAGAAGGAGGCATGTGATATCTAGCTATGTTATCCATCCTATCATAGTTCTAACCTCAGGTAAACACACCATTTCAGGAAAAAACCAGCTACTTGAGGGTTTTTCTTTTTTTTCCCCCCTACAATTCAGATTATGGTGAAGTTCTTCCAGTCCTGATATAGAGAGGATGCTGTCTGTGATAAGACCCGAAAGAAAATTGCACACTGTTTACTTTATCAGTCCTTGAATAATTCAGTGTTCTTCTCTCACAAATTATATATGCTGTATGGAATACTTCCCTCACTCAGGAAATAAGTTTGCTCAGAACATACTGCCTTGCTAACTAAACCCAATCTTTTTTTTTAATTCTGCAAATATGAAAATGTGCCATGTGATCCTAGAGCAACAGGGTCCACAATATGCTTGGCAAAGTATCACAGGAGAAGAAAAGGAAAAAAGAAATGAGACAGTAACAGGTACGATGAGTTAATATGTATGAAGGATCTCATAAAAATAACAGCAGCAGGGCACAGCAGTGGAGGAAAGGGGAAAAAAACCAACTGTGGAGTTAGTACTTCAATTCTTTTAGTGAGAGAGGCAGCTCCTGTGCGGTATGTCCTTGAGATCACAGCATATCTTGAGCAGTGGTAGGTAGAGAGAAACACAGTAAAAAGACACAGAAATAGGCGCAGTGAAAAGGCAGATTTATTTACTAGTAATACTGTACAGAGAAAAAAAAAGAGAAGCCACAGTTACAGCATGGCTGTTGCTGGCAGTGTTCTTGGTTTTTTTATTTTGGTTTTTTTTGTACTCATTTTTTTAATCTGAAGAAAAAAACATAACAGTCAAAAAAGTACACTTCAGGTTACAAAGTACAGCAGCTATCCCCAGCAATTCTAATCCAGTGTTAGCACAGCAGTTTTTCCCCAACAAAATGGGATTTTATTTACATTAGCTCACAAAGAAAGTGGGAGACTAAAGCTTAAAAAAAATCTCAACCACAATCTACATTCACCATAAAAGCTGCATTTTACACAACATTTTCTTGAACCCCTAAAAAGAGTTGTTCTTTGCCTATGGAGTGAACATAGTTGGGAGGGGCAGAAAATCTTCATAAATGTGTTCTTCGCATTTGTCCTGACCTGCTCCTTCTTGGCTACCTTTGCTACAGTCAGATTCAGTTGGTCAATGGAAAAGGAAAAGCTTTCATATTGATTATTTCTCTTGTATCTGCCCCATAGCAGTTGCTTGCGAAATAACAGGAATAACAGGCGCAATATTTGAGACCATCATCAGTAAAGCACCTTAATCACAAATACTGGCTGATCTTCATACATCCTCAAAGCTATCCCTAACCTGCACAGTGCTAAGTATGTGTTACACTTCAAGTGTGTGCTTAAGGTTAGTGTAGCGCAAGCACCACGTTCAACTGGGACTTTATATGGTTGCACAAAACCTTCTTAATTTTGGAGTTTGCCTCTCTTTAACAGGCATGTTATCTTGGAGTGATACCAGTAGATTCTTGTCAGCTAGTTTTACTGAGAATGCCTTTGCATGTTGGATCAGTCTGTGGGGAAGTTCACATTTTCTCCAGGCTATTTTGCCCTACTAATAGCAACCTGATATGCGGCAGGGTGGATTGCCTTCTGCTGCTGTAAGAACTGCTTTCTAGATGCTGATATTTTATGTACCTGGACATATCTGGCTCGTAAGAGTTCAAGGGGCATAGTGTATTCCAAAGGAACAGTAAGAGAGACAGCAGATTTACCTAAATAATGAGATTTTAATGGAACTTGCTGTATGGGCAACCCACAGGATGCCAGATTAATAGAGAGGGAGAGTGCTCCTCTAATATCAAATATGTCTGAAGAGTCTAGGAAAATACAGGAAAATGTCCAAATAGTGAGGACAAGATACCATAATTTCTTAGAACTGACACCAGCAGGCCCAGGGTGAGTTTTGTAAATCTGGTCTCTCCTTTCTTCCCCCTCTTTTTTCTAGGAGACCACAGAAAGGGAAGCAGTCAGATGAAGAAAAAGGATCACTTGAGCCAGTGTCCAGAATGAGAACAAGCACAGAGACAGGGGACAGGCAGAGTCTGGGGCAGAAATGTGCAGAGAGAAAAATTTGGAAATAAAAGTTACACTGCCTCTTTTCTGTTGTGTTTGTGTGCAGGTGTAAAGTTTACCCCTCTGTCCCCTGTGTCTCCAGGCAGTGGGATTTAGAGAGTTCTTGGAGGGTGTTTGTCTCCTCAAACACAGTCAGCAAGGAGACCATGCTCAAAAACCCCCTGCAGAAAAGTGCACCAGTTTCACAACACTATTTAAAATTCTAATTAAACTAATAAGAAGACACAGTTAAAGCAGCATAAGCCTTGCCTGTAGCATATTGCTTAAGGACCAGACCCTATACACATTTGTGCACGTGCTTAAATTTTACTTGTCTGGGTCATCCCATTAAAAAGGACAACTTGGATGCTTGATTTTAACACTCATGGGCAAATCTTACAGACCCTATGAATAGATATGCAAGGTCTAAATTTTGGTACAAGTCACTAACATATCAGTGCAAGTTAAAAATGTATAAATATACCAAAACTGGTGAGCTTGAGTTACTTAGCTAATTCTAAAAAATTAATTAAGGGTTTTTAAATTCAGTTTCTGAAGTAGATTAATTCTTAGAACAAACCCCTAAACCCACCTTTGAAGAGAATTTGGGAAACAATTGCAGGAAAGCTTTGAAATACAATAGCAGCAAAACCCCGCAAAGTAAGAGAAGCTTTTGCAAACTGAAGGAAGGGGCTTGGAATTCTTCACAAGTTTGCCCTTAAGGGAAGTGGCCTATTCTTAATCCACTGAACAGCCTAAGTGGAACCATCGCAGGTAAAAAGCTATAGATTTTGCAAAACTCTTTGAACCCACAAGGAAAAAGGCTCCATTTTATAATTGTTTAATTTTAAATACAAATGGGAGATTTTAAAGAACTTCATGCACCCTTGTCACTATTTACAAGCTAAGTTAATAGAAGTTTATATTACAAGTTGGATTTATATTCTTTGGACTAGGTGACAATCCATTTATATTCTAAACTGAATAAATTCAGCCATTTTATAGAATTTACTCTTTTACATACAAAAATTACAGTCTATATTTTTGTTGGATATTGTCATAGTTTGCAACTATTAAGCTCAGAACTGAAGTTTACTCTTGCTGCTCAGAAGGCTCAAGAAATACAATCTGAGCAAATCCCAAACTTTCCAACAGACAGTGAGAACTGGTTGAAACCTAGTGAGTTTAGAAAAAATAAAGAGTCCATACCTCAGCATGTGGGAAAATGGGAAATTTCCTCTACTTCGTCTAAAATATTTTGTTCAACTCTTTCCAGTGGCACCATCTCTTGCACTGTGAAAGCTAATGTTGAATAAAATATGACAAAACATGTGTTTCCCCTATTAGCCAAACCACTCTGCTGAAAGTAGTTAGCAATTGTCTACTATGTTGGCTTTCTAGGTAAAGACATTTGTCTAGCTATAGGTGTAGGTTCACCTTTTCCTGTGAAACATGTTTAATTATTTAGCTGTGTCTATAGCAGTTATATTGGATTCTACCCTTCTAAACTGACTCTTTAAAAAGTGTTGTGATCCTTCTTCTTGGAAAAAAATGTGGTTAGGTCTACAAAAGATCCCAAGAATTTGGGCATTGTCATAAATGTATGAAAAAGTTGAAAGGCTCAATGTCATGGGAAGGATGATACTCCAAAACTCAATACCCATCTAGGGTTTGTATCTCATTACAAAAATATTTATTCCTTAAAAAAATACACAAATGTAAAATACTACATTTTCTATTATATCCCCGCTTACTTTCCAAGTATGCCATTTGGATATTTGACTAAATTAAAAGGTAGAACACCTTTTATTTCTCTAGCAACTCTCTATGCTATCTTTTTGCTCAGATTAGTTTGTCGAATCTTAATAATTTGAGTGTGAAGAATCAGTAGTGAACCTAGGTACAATGGCAGGGGATGAATACATTAGCCATCAGGGAAGGCCCTCTGAATGCTTGCTCATGGATGGTAGCAATGCTGACTCAGGACCTGATCCCACTGGATGCTAAGCACCATTTCGTTTTGTATTTTTCTCAGAAGAGGTACAATGCTTAGAGTTAGCCTCTCTGCTTACACCACCTTGGGCAAACTCAGCAGTGTATAAAATCTGTATAGGTACATAAGGAACACCCAAACTACGCTCTGCGTCAATCATTCATGCCCTGATCTTGCAGACTCCTACAATGTTCTTCCTGTGAGGAGTCCTGTTGACTGAAACAGGTCTACACACAGCAGAATTAGGCACGCACATTTTTGTTTGCAGGACTGAAGTTTCATACTGCACCGGTAGAGGTACACTTCTCAGAGAAGGGCTTATGCACACTTCTCTTGCTGGGGATTGAAAGATAATGTTGTGTTTATACAGCTTTGGAATACAGCCTGCACTTTTTGGAAAAAAAAAAAGGAAATAAAAGATACAAAAAAGAAGAAGGAAACCCAAGAGTGCTAAGGCAAACTGTCAAATGGCACATCATACCTACTTTGTCATTCATTTAGATAACATCACAAAGGCAGACCAGAGGAGTTCTGTAAACATATACCATACAGTACATCAGCCACAAGAAATTAAAGAAAGAGAACAACCCTGTAATTCTTTTCTTTCTGTATTGATAATCTAGTAATTGAAAGAGATTGCCTAGCCACTAATCATAATGCTGTGGTTTTTGATTTGTAATTTTTTTTCTGTTAAAAAAAAAAAGAAAGAATGGAAGTAAAATGCAGTGGTTTGCAAAATAAATGGTCCCTGAATGCAAACAAGGGACGACATGGAGAGTGGGTTTATAGAAACTTAGAAAATACAAAATATAAAAAAGTTTCCTAGGTTACTTTTTTCCCAGTCTAGGAAAAATACACTGAAAAGAGGTTTTTATTTGTTTTTCTTACAAAAGTTAAGGCGAGCAGTTTGTTGTGGCAAAATGCTATCACTGAACCAGTGTCTGACTCTACTTTTTCATATCCCCTCATGCTGAAACTGAAAATGCACATGTGATGGTATAAGTTAAACAGACATGGATTTTCCTTAAAACAATATTAAAAAACCCATCCCATAATGATGCTTACAAAAATCTCTCTCTGCTTGACCACAGAGCAGGCCGCTTTCCTTGTGCCTGATTGTGCATGGATTTTCACAGGCAGCCTCCTATCCAAGGGCAAGGGGAAAATCAACCATTTCAAAGCCCAAACAATCCCTGGAAAACCAGTTTGCATTCATCAGGCTGGACTAATGCATCTGAATTCCGCTGTAACTTGGCTGCAGGCTAGTGGCCAGAAGGGACAAGGCAATGCCCAGGCTTGGCTGCTGCCCTTGTGGAGGAGGATGATTGGAGTAAGTGTGTTTCAGCTAAGGCCCTGTGATTTCAGACCCACTAGCTCCTATTTCATGCTTTTCCTGACCTCAGATGGGGAATTGCCTTTGACCTGTAAAGAACAACCCTATGCAGGTGAACCTTTAGCTTTACTGGGGCCTGTTAACCAAGGAGTTTATGTGAACACATAAAAACGATTGGCCTTCTTAGGCACTCAATGTTAGCTACAAGTACTAAGCTGTAGGTATTTGAGAGGTTTACGGTTTAAGGCTTGTGCTCTACTTCTAACCACTAAAGGGCCACTTCTGGACTTCTGGATGGTGTGCCACCATCTCTCCACCATGCTGTGTCTTAGATGGTGCAGTGGTCTCAGACATGTTCTGGTCCCAGCGTCAGCAAACATCTCCCAAAGCTGGCTGCTAAGGGAGTCATCCCCAAAATGCTGAGTTGGTGCTGAACCAGAAGGTCATCTGACAGGGGAGCACATGGCTCAAGAGAGGCAGGGACAGAATGGGTTAGATTAGTATGATACCCTAAATTTCCCAAGCAGGAGGTTTTGAAAAAAAATGTTCATATGGAGACAGAGGTAGAGGGGGAAAAAGACTAGGCTGTGAAGACACCATGAGGCCAGGGTGGCTGTGAAGGTGGCATCACACCCAGAGGAGAAAAGGTAGTGAGCAACAAGATGACTGGCCAGGCCAGGAGTTGGCCGGGAGATCTGTTTCTGAGTATTACTGGTGAGGTGAGCAGGCCCCAGAGTGACAGAACTATTGCAAAGTGTGCTGGGCTCCCACATCATTCACAGGTACATGCAAGACAGAAAGGGCTTCACCCTTTGTATTGCAGGGCTCCTAAACATGCCTGGGGACAGACTCACCTGCCATGTTGGGATCAAAACTTAGGGTCTTGTTTTAAGAAGTGTTTAGAATTGTAAATGTTTAGCATTTCTGGGAAAAGAGAGAAAGGGGAAAAAACAAAACACCCAACCACCACCACCAAAAAAATCCCTAAACCCCACACAACTCAGCCAAAACTACACACAGGCTGCTAGTTTTTAACAGCCACCAGACCTTTTGTTGCAATATGAGGCTCTGTGGCCTTTCTGCTCTGTGATAAAACTTAACCACCTAAGCCTGAGTCAAAGAATGATGTGCAGAGCTTCTCTAGGTGAGTTTGGTCCTTCTCCCAACCAAGAGCCCCCAGGGGAGGCAAAGGGAGCACGTGGAAGTCTGTTCATTTCTACCACTCCAGCTGATATGGAGGTCAGCAAAATTTCTGCAGGTGTCAAAGAGGTGAGACTGTCTTTCATTACTCTTGCTTTTTTACTACTTGTTTGGGTTTTTTTGTCTGACAGTCATCTGGGCAGTGGTGAGAAGTTTCATTGACCAGTTCCATAGTGACAGCTGAGTGACCTAACATGGGAATTACCTTCTGCTTTTTTGTATATGTAGGTTTTCAGCGTGCCTCATATTACCACCACTGAATAAGTGTCTTTTTTTACTGGCACAGAAAGAAAAGAGTACAGAGCAAGAACTGTGTTCAATCAGATGCTCTGGACTAACAATTAATGCAGTAAAAGCACCATCCAAGAAAGAAGAGAAATATCATAGGAACCACCTCAGAATGAAAAGAGGCTTTTGTTGTTTTCTTTTTTTTTTTTTTTTTTTTACTGTTTTTTTCAGTTGCTGTTATTTATTTTTGAAGTCTGATAGTTTCAAAGTCACTTCAAAATAGTCTTCAGCACTTGTTCACACTATCAGAAAATATAAAACCTGATTTTTAATCTCACTCAAGTAGTTATAATTCCAGAGTAACTCCACTACAGTGAGTGAAGTTAAACTTAAGCCAGACCAGTGTGATACAAGAATCAGGTTCATAATAACTCACCACGAAAAAGCTAGCTGCTTTCTCATTTAGAAGAATTAAGGAACCGGAAAAAAAAGAAAGACCTATTGATTTTGGATGCCTTCACATTTTTACATTTTCATCTTTAGCTGTTTTTAAGAGGCCTGATTTTCAGAGGTCAGATGAAGAAAAATGCACTGGAAATCAGGCATCTTTTAGTGCCCCATGTTAGAAAATGAAGCATCCAAAATCACCAGCAGTTTTTGAAAATATTAGTCATGTGGCTACAGGATCTCCCAAAACAGCTGCTCTGACAAAACTCCAGTGGGCCTCCACGGGAGTTTTACCCGGACAAACAGGGCAGCATCAGACCCAATTGCCTGTCATTATGTAGGTGCACTGGAGGTACACTCTGTGAGAAATTACGCTTCTGTAAGAACTACAAAAGAAAACTCTGGCCCTGTCCTCATTCCCAGTGCTAAGAATTTCACCACTGAATCCAGTAGGAACAGGGTCAGACTGTCAGAAAAGTTCATATATTCTAGGGAAAAACAAAGCAGCATCCCTCTTCTAGTGGA